>NC_044032.1:577590898-577892088 GCF_901765095.1 Microcaecilia unicolor | reverse complement strand
GATCTCTATAGAAAAAAACAATACATTTTCTAAGCATGCAAGAAGTCCCTGTGGAACAACTACTTCCTTGAGTTCCCTCAGTCTACTTTTGTATGAGTTATGCATAAATGTGTTTTTGTCTATCAAATATTTTGCTACCACTAACCCTTTAATAGGTTTCTCCCCTTCCATCCTCTCCTATTGGTATGGGCTGGCAAGCACCACCTAGAAAAATGGCTTGTCACTCCAGTTTGACACATTCAGAGGTGTAATTTGAAAGAACAGACTTACAAAGTTACATAGTAACCTATGGGACTTTGTAAGTATAAGGGCCCCTTTTACAAAGCGGCGGTAAGCTCAATGTGGGCTTACTGCTCACTAAAAAAGAAGTACTGCCGGGCTTCAGCAAAAATAGTGCCAGTGTGTACCCACGGTAATCAGACAGTGCCGCGTACTGCCAGGTTAGTGTGGAAGCCCTTACACCACCTCAATGGGTGGCGGTAAGGGCACCCCCCCTGAAATGGCCACGTGGCAAATGCTTTACTTATCGCTTGGCCATTTCCTGAAGAGAAGCAATACCTATCTTTTATGCACTGCAGTAAAAGGAGGCCTCTGCACGCATCAAAAACATACGCCGACGCTTGGTAAAAGGGAAGGGGAAGGGAAATGGGACTTGATATACCACCTTTCTGAGGTTTTTGCAACTACATTCAAAGCGGTTTACATATATTCAGGTACCTAATCACAACACCTCTACTCAGGAAATCTAGACTACCCCAACTTGACTTTTCGTCCTTTAGATTGTAAGCTCTTCTGAGCAGGGACCATCGTTAGTTATTAATTTGTACAGCGCTGCGTAACCCTAGTAGCGCTCTAGAAATGTTAAGTAGTAGTAGTACCACGGGCAATGGAGGATTAAGTGACTTGCCCAGAGTCACAAGGAGCTGCAGCGGGAATTGAACTCAGTTCCCCAGGATCAAAGTCCACTGCACAAACCACTAGGCTACTCCCCTTAGTGCTTTGAAATTGAGCCCCTCAATGTGATATGGTGCCAGTCTTCTTCTTCTGATCCTCCTCTTCAATGTGTGCAATGCTTCCTCTTTCCCACCTCCCTCCCCCTACCTAGTCACCCGATCTTTTTTCTGTGGGGCTAGTCTCACAGTAAAAGCTATGAGATCTTGCGGCTCTTAATGTGAGACTGGTCCCTTGGCAGTAGGAGAAAGTTTTGAATTAAATGCTTCCTTTGCTTCTGGTTAGTTGCATAGGATAGGGGTGGGGGGTTGAAGATTCCAAAGGCAGGTAACTGTGAGGCTATGATCTACCCCAGCCCCCAATGTGAAATTTAGGGGAAGAGCGTGAGAAGGGGCATTATAAGAAATGAGAAGGGGCAAATATCTGGAGATGGAAAAAGAAAGAGTGAGGGGGAAAATTTCTAGAAGGAGAGAGGTAAGGGTAAAGATGGGTCTGGAGAAACATGGGGATGAAAGGCAAGGTAGAGTGTATGGAGGAATTGGAATGAGCTCAGAGGCATGGAATAGTGTTCAGCAGGATTGGAAAGGATTGAGGAAGACTAGAGTCATGGTCTGCCCAAAGGTATTCGATGCCCTAGGTCAAGCTTCATCTGTGTGCCCCTTCAGGAGCAGGTCAAGGCCCTATCACCCTCTTAATCTCTGTAGTTTTAGTTTATTAAAAAATTTTGATATACTGCCCCTCACAGGGGTATCAGAGCAGTGTACAAAGCAAATTAAAAACAGGCTGGAAAGGAACTACAAATTATAAACTAGTAAGCTTATGTATTGTGTTGACATTGTAAGTAGTATCCTATGCCATAATTTGTATTGTTTGAATATTTTTACTGCTGTAATTGTCTATTATATTTGATTTATTCTTACTGTACACCGCCTTGAGTGAATTCCTTTGAAAAGGCAGTGCCACACCCTGAGTGGAAGTTGGGTGTGACCGGTGAAATAATATAGCCAGACAAATGGATAAAACGCAAAAGAAAGTATTTAAAGAGATTCTCAGGCCTGTTTCTTCATACGGCCCAAGACATAGAGTGGGAAACCCTCTGCAGTCCAGAAACAGAGTCTTAGGCAAGCCTCTGGCAGCAGGGCAAACACAGTCCACGATTGTTGGGGTTGCCATTCCCCAAACGCAGCCTACAAGGTTCCGACTTTCTCCCCAGACTCCAGGTCTGACTCCTGCCAGACCGCAAAAAAAGGCTTGCAACGTCAATTCAAAAAGTAACTATGGCTTACCTCAGCCAGGTCACGATTATTGAAGGGGCAATTCAGCAGCAGAAAATGAGGATTCATGTCTTTCCTCCCTGGGCCTCCTTAACTGGCCTGGCCCTGTCTTTTGAACTTCCCGGTAGTGACCCCGCCCCTCTGCTTACTTCCTCCTGGTGGCTGGATCTGCACGCTTAAGGTAGCTCAGGCTAATTAAAGAGGAACTTTTCTTAAGAGTAAGGGGCAGTGTCCTATAAACTCCATCACAGGCAGTAAATAAATCCTAATAAATATAAGTAAATAGTTGGAGAAATTCCTGCCTCATCTGACCACCCTGAAGCAATGCCTAAGTGAAAGGCATCAGTATCAGGCGAGTTCCCATCCGAACAGTCCCCCCCCCCCCCAGGGGCAATTCCCACTTAAGGGGGGACAGTTCCCACCAATGACTTCCCCCCCCCCCCCCACCTTGGTCATTTCCCACGCTCCCTAGCCTTTTTTTTTTTTTTTTTTAAATGGCGTCTGGAACAAGGAGTGTAAAGCAGCATATGGATATACACAGAGGATGTATAATAACAGAATCACTTTTCATAAGTAGAGTAGTGATTTGTTATAAATCATAATCAGTGTGTCATTGTGAGGGGCTGAATTAGGTTTAAACCTAGTTTGGGGGGGGGGTGTGGTGGAGCATTGCCACCCCACATGAACTGCAGTTTGTATTTATTTATTTATTTACTTACTTACTTACTTATTTATGGCATTTAGATCCCGGATTAAACATGAATTAGATTGGGTGTGTGTGTATGGGGGGGGGGGGGCACAGGTAGAGTAGTAATTTGTTATAAATTGTAATGAGTTTGTCATTTTGAGGGGCTGAATTAGGTTGAAACCTAGTCTAGCGTGTGTGGGGGATTGCCTCCCCCTTATGAACTGCAGTTTGTATTTATCTATTTATTTATGATATTTAGATACTAGATTAAACATGAATTAGGTTGAAACCTAGTTTGTGGGGATGTGGGGGGGGGGCATTGCCCCCCCCCCCCAAATACAATGCATGTCTGGAAGGGGAAAGGAATGTGTAAAAGATAATGTTGGGGGATGTGAGGGGGAACTACCCCCCCCCCCCCCCCCACAGAAAAAAATGTTCTGGAAGACAAAAGAGAAGAAGATTACTTTTCCTAGTGTGTTTTGTATTTTTTGGGTTATGGGTGGGAATTGTCCTCCCTGGTATGGTGCAGGGGCGTAGACACGGGTGGGCCTGGATGGGCCTAGGCCTACCCATTTTGGGTTCAGGCCCACCCAGGAGCGGAGGGAGCAGGCAGCACTGATCCTGCAACTGCCTCCTCTCTGACGGCAGCGCTTTCCAGATGCTGCCTACCGCCGCCACGATCTACCTCCGAGTCCTCCCTCTGTCTCACTCTCAGTCACAACAGCAGCGGTAGCATCGCGATTCAAACACGCTGCCTCCTGCTTCTAACCCGGAAGTGTCTCCTCTGCAGAGGAGACGCTTCCGGGTTAGAAGCAGGAGGTAGCGTGTTTGAATCGCTACCGCTGCTGTTGAGAGTGAGACAGAGGGAGGACTCGGAGGTAGATCGTGGCGGCGGTAGGCAGCGTCTGGAAAGCGCTGCCGTCAGAGAGAGGGCGGGCAGGTGGAATGGGAGGGAAGGATGCATGGGGGTGAAGGAGAATCGCTGGACACATGGATGGGAGAGAGGAGAGTCACGGGATGGAGGTGGGGGTCAGGGGAGAGAGGAGAATTGCTGGGGATGATGGATGGATGGATGGAGGTGGAGGGCAGGGAGAGAGGAGAATTGCTGGGGATGATGGATGGAGGTGGGGGGCAAGGGAGAGAGGAGAATTGCTGGGGATGATGGATGGAGGTGGGGGCAAGGGAGAGAGGAGAATTTCTGAGGATGGATGGATGGATGGAGGTGGGGGTCAGGGGAGAGATGAGAATTGCTGGGGATGATGGATGGATGGATGGAGGTGGGGGTCATGGGAGAGAGAGAATTGCTGGCGATGGATGGATGGAGGTGGGGGCAGGGGAGATAGGAGAATTGCTGGCGATGGATGGATGGAGTGGGGGGCAGGGGAGAGAGGAGAATTGCTGGGGATGATGGATGGATGGAGGTGGGGAGGGGTAGGGGAGAGAGGAGAATTGCTGGGGATGGATGGAGGTGGGGGGCGGGGGAGAGAGGAGAATTTCTGGGGATGGATGGATGGAGGTGGGGGGCAGGGGAGAGGAGAATTGCTGGGACTGGATGGAGGGAACAGGGGCAAGAACAGAATTGCTGGGGATGGATGGATAGGGGCAGGGGAGAGAAGAGAATTGCTGGGGATGGATGGAGGGGAGAGGAGAGTTGCTGGACATGGGTGGATGGAGGGGAGGGAAGAGGAGAGATGAAGGTTGCTGGACATGGGTGGATGGAGGGGGGGCAGAGGAGGGTTGCTGGACATGGATGGATGGATGGAGGGAAGGGCAGGAGAGAGGAGGCTGCTGGATATGGATGGAGGAGAGGGAAGGGAGAGAGAAGGAATGCTGGACATGGATGGAGGGGAGGGAAGAGTGAGGAAGGAGATGAGATGAGGGAAAAGGAAGAGAGGAGAAAATTGCACATGGATGAAGAAAATAGGCAGAAGCTGGATCCACTGGACAGTCAAGTCTGCGGAGGACCCAGAGCAAGAAATGAAGAAGAAAGGCGGAAAGTAAAGAAATAAATGGAAAGGAAGCCCTGGAAACGGAGTAAAGAGGACAGATAGCAGCAGAATCAGATACTGGGCCAGTATGATCAGAAAAACAAAGTCACCAGACAGCAAAGGTAGAAAAAAAATCATTTTATTTTCATTATAATGATTGGAACATGTCCACTTTGAGAATCAGGTGCTCAACATTAAAAGTTTATATTTATTTATTACTTATTTATGGCATTTTATCCCACATTAAACATGAATGAGATTGGAACCTGGGATCATTTAATGTTTTTTTCCTGGAGAGAGTAATGCATTGCCTCCCCCACCCCCCAGGCTCTCTCCCCGGCTATAGCCAGCTCTGCAATTTTGAGGGGAGGTGCACAGGTGGACGGGGGGGGGGGGGGTGCAGAGGTGGACTGGGGAGAGAGCCATTTACCAGCACACCACTGTCTAGTGCCCACCCATCCAACCTGTTGGCCCACCCAAAAATTGACTTCTGGCTACGCCACTGGTATGGTGGGAATTGGTTTGGTGGGAATTGTCCAGATGGAAATTGGTGAGTGGGAACTGTCCAGGGTAGGAACTGACCTAGAATTAAAGGCATCATACATACTTGTCTACACATCTGTCTGAACAGTATCCGTGAAAACGCTTATATGGCCCGATTTCCACTGGGGAAAAATTAAAAGTGAACATTCATGCCTGGTTGGGGGGGAATGCTATCAGTCTTGAAAGGACATAAGTGAGTAATTGATACAGCAGTGTTTTTCAAGCCATTCCTGGTGAATTTATTAGTTGTTTGTGCTTCAGGATATAGATACTGGATATACGTATGATAAATTTGCACACAATGGAGGTAGTGTATGCAAATCACTTATATATATATATATATATATATATATATATATATATATATATATATATATATATATATATATATATATATATAATCATTGTAGATTATTTTGAAAACCAGACTGATAGGGAATACTCCAGGAATAGCTTGAGAATCACTGTTGTACAAGAATTAAGAAAGGTTAAGGTATCCCAAAAAAAACAACGGAAATCTCTCACTCTCTTTATATATTTTATATTCCCTGTGTTGCCTTATCAGCAAAGAATTTGCTTCTTACTAGATTGAGGCTTCAGTCTCCCATCTCTCCTTATATAGGATAAGCATAGACATGTTATACCAGTTCAGAACTGACCCTTCAGAGTAACCAACACAGGAATTAGCAAAGGGATAATTACCCGCTTAACAGAATCATTGTTACACCTGACTGAACACAGCCTTCCTCAGCTGTAAGTATTTCATATCTTGAACTCCAGGACAAGAAAGGCACATTACAAACCAAAAAAGACTGCTAAAAATGTTATTACAGTTTCATGTGGATTGGTTGGTGGTGATAGCAAGGAATAGAATATTTCTTGTTCATAAACTTCCTTCGTGTGATGGTATGAGTTGCTGATCAGAAGTAGTGCGGTAGCTGTGTTAGTCCACTTTAAAGGTTAATAAATAAAAATAAAAGCAAAAACTGAAAAATAAGGTAATACTTTTTTTATTAAACACTTAATATATATATATTTTTTTACTAGCTTTCGTATTTCCTCAGATCAGGTAGCTATGGTCCTGACCTGAGGAAAGAAGTTTTGGCTGCCAAAAGCTAGCTGAAGAATGTATGTAGTCCAATAAAAAGGTATCGCCTTAATTTTTAAAAATTTTTTTTTATTAATCTGTGATCACTGTCATTACCTATGACTTGCTTTAAAATGTAGTTATACTGAATACAGTGGTGTGGAATTGGAAAATCTGGTCTTTCTGCGTTCTAATGGATGTAACGGTCGTTAAGTATATGAGTCTTCTGACGTTGTAATCAGATGCGAATCAGTCTGTTAAATATCCATGAAGCAACATCTGCTTCACAGAGTGACCTTCTGCTAAAGAATACTTAGTATCTATTAGCAGAGCACAGTGCAGCTCTGCCTTATTTGAAATGCACTAAACTGGAGTAGTCCTACTGCTGTTTAGTATCAGGCTTGTAATAATGTATTACAATTAAATAAGGCTTTCGAAAAACTCTATTAAATAATTACAGGGATTATATGCATTTTAAATTCTTTTGTATTCTTCTGAGATTGCCCATTTAATTTCAGCGCTAAAAAACATATAAAATGTAAAGGCACTGTAGGGGATCTGTCAAATGTTGTTTTCTGTAGGTGTTACTGTAAACCAGATTTTTTAAAAACCAACAACAAACTAATTAAAACTGGGAATGATTTTACCATCTGTTCTATATTAATTACAAGTTTGCATGTCAAGGGTAAACTCATGCCTGCAGAATGTCAGAGGTCTACTAATAGAATAATATTTGAACATAATCATATGAAGGTTTATTTAAATTTTGACTATTAATGTTGGCAAGGATAGAAAATAAACAGGCATTTATTCTCTTTGTCTCATTTAGAGCAACCTCCAAACAACCAAGGTCAGTCAACCTTGCAACCTTTGCCACCTTCTCTCAAGCAGCATTCTGCGCAGCATCATCCTTCCGTCACATCCCTCAACCGCAACACACTAACAAGCAGGAGGAATCAGAGTCCGGCCCCGCCGGCTGCTTTGCCCGCCGAGCTGCAAACCACGCCTGAGTCCGTCCAGCTGCAGGACAGCTGGGTCCTTGGCAGTAATGTGCCACTGGAGAGCAGGTAACTTTTTTTTCCCCATAAACTATTCATTTCACCACTCCTAAGTAATCTTTATCAATAGAAATCAAACAAAATAAAACATGGAAAAGAAAATAAGATGATACCTTTTTTATTGGACATAACTTAATACATTTCTTAATTAGCTTTCGAAGGTTGCCCTTCTTCGTCAGATCGGAAATAAGCAAATGTGGTAGCAGATAGTATATATAAGAGAAACATCAAAGCATTACTTTGACAGTCTGACAGAGTGGGAGGGTGGGGGTATGCATGGGGACATCAAAGCATTTCATTGATATTCTAACAGGATGGATGTGGGTAGGTGAGAGGAGGGTGATAAACAGAGAAATACAACTTTATGGTTTATAATGGGCTAGAAAACCCAGATCCTTATTAAGTCCTGTCTGTTGGGTGTCAAAATATTCAATCATTCTGACTTCAAAGGTCTTATGTTCCTGTATTGTTTTAAAGTTACCTTTCAGGATTCTTACTGTGAAACCACTGGTGCAGTGTTCTGGTCTTGTAAAGTGTTGGCCCACAGGGGTGGGGGCCTGACTGGCACCGGCTATTTTCATGTGATGTCTGTGCAGATTGAATCTTGTCTTAAGCATCTGGCCCGTTTCTCCAATATAGCATTTTTCATTACATTTTTTACACTGAATGATATATACCACATTGGAAAATGAACATGTGAAAGATTCGTTTATGTTGAATATTTTTCCCTTGTGAATGACTATATACTATTATATATACTATTAGAAATGTTTCCCCCTCTTAAAGTCACTCTCATTAAAAAGTAACTCTTTAATTCAGTAACTGAGCTGAAAGAGGCAAATTTCTATTTACTAAGCCGTGCTACTAGCACATATGTTTCCACATTAACATCTAACAATTATCAAGGCACCTTAGCAGTCTGCAGTTAACATGCAGTAATTTTTGCATTGTGAATTGGGGTGATCAATAGAAATAAAACAAAATAAAACATGGAAAAGAAAATAAGATGATACCTTTTTTATTGGACATAACTTAATACATTTCTTGATTAGCTTTCGAAGGTTGCCCTCCTTCGTCAAATCGGAAATAAGCAAATGTTGGTAGATGACAGTATATATAAGTGAAACATCAAAGCATTCCAGTGACAGTCTAACAGGATGGGGGTGGATAGGTGAGAGACAGGAAAAGTCCGGTGGATGAGGGACAGGGAGATATGCATGGAGACAAGGAGGGTGACAAAGCAGTACAATGTTATGGTTTATAATGGGCTAGAAAACCCAGATCTTTAAGTCCTATCTGGTGGGTGTCAAAATATCTAATCATTCTGACTTCAAAGGTCTTACGTTCCTGTATTGTTTTAAAGTTCCCTTTTAAGATTCTTACCATGAAATCACTGGTACAGTGTTCTGGTTTTGTAAAGTGCTGCCCCACAGGCATTTTTCATATGGTGTCTATGTAAATTAAATGTCTTCTTTAGCATTGAATTGGGATGGATAATGGGCAGGGGCTACATCTTACAGTTACCATGGAAGTAGTTTCTGCATGCTCACTGTTAACACTGCAGATAATGGCTCATGGTTCTAGGTCATTTTCTTTTGGCACGCTTTTATGACGGTTTGTACTGCATCAAGTGGATGGATTACCGCTTTGAGAGTGGATTGATTACTCTCTGATTAATTGTACAGTTCTATTGAATCGACCCCTGAGGCAGGTGTTGTATTGTGCTGAAACATGGCCCATGTCGGGTCAATAATAAAGCACACTTGTGCCTTTTCTTGAGAGCCTGCTATGCTTTTATTCTGGATTGCTTTGTTGTGTATTTTGACGCTGTCCGTTCTATGTCAGTTCCCACCTGGACAGTTCCCGCTGGACAGTTTCCACCCACCAGTACCCATCTGAACAATTCCTACCTAGGACAATTCCCAATGAACCATTTCCACCACACCAGAGAGGACAATTCCCACCCATAACCCAAAAATATACAAAACACACTAGGACAAGTAATCTACTTCCCTTTTCTCTTGCAGATCATTTAGGGGGCCAGTACCCACTCACACCCACCCCATAATATTATCTTTTACATGTCTCTTTCCCCTTCCAGACATGTAGTTCGTGTGTGTGTTTGGGGGGGGGGCAAACTAGGTTTCAACCTAATTCATGTTTAATCCGGGATCTAAATGTCATAAATAAATAGATAAATGCAAACTGCAGTTCATGTGGGGGGGGGGGGGGGGCAATGCCCCCTACACACCCCCAACCTAGGTTTCAACCTAATTCAGCCCCTCAGAATGACACACTGATTATGATTTATAGCAAATCTCTACTTTACTCTGGGCACCATATATAGAATAGGGGGGAGTGCGTCTGTATGTGTATCTATTGCTGGAAGTTTCAGAAGTTTGTCCTGGATCCCCATGCTCTCCCTCTTTCACCCCAGTGATCTTAATTCCAATACCTAATCTCTGTGTTTCCAACCCTTCTCCTCCAGCATCTGTCCTGTGCCTGTTTCTGACTCAAACCTCCAAAAGTGTCAGCCTTCCTCAGCTCCCCAAACTCAGCCGCAACCTCTGCCTTCCTAACCACCTCCTTTCCCCATCATCTGTTCAGGTCTCAATCCAGCCCTCCATCCCATCTGATTGTGTTCATCTCTTAGGACATCCTCCTTTCCCTCACTGTGTTCTCAACTTAATTAGCTAACGAGCAACAATTGGCCGCTAGCAACCAACTATCGACATTAATTGGCATCAATTAGAATTTGCATGCACATCTGTCTGCATGCTATTCTATAACGCTTGGCGCCCAAATCCCATAACATGCAACCCAAAAGGAGCATGGCCATTGGCGGGGGGGGGGGGGGGGGGGGGAGACATTCTGCAAAGTTGCACGCATTGCTGCAGAATAATGGGTCAATGCGCCTAACTTGGGCACCAGCTTTACACCAGATTTCAGCAGGCATAAGTCTGGCATCAAAATTTAGGTTGTGGGAATTGGCACCAAGCGTGATTCTATGAAGGGTGCATGCTCTTTATAGAATTGCACTTAGCGCCAATCTTTTCTGGTCCCTATTTTTGAGCACTATTTATAGAATCTAGCCCATTGTGTACTCCTTCACTGAATGAGATTTATAATATTCCATATAACACATTCCCCGGATTCTATATATGATGCTCAGTGCCCACCCAAGATGCACACGCAAATTAATTAACAAGCCAGTTAACATCAATAACTGAGTGCTAACAACTAATTATTGATAATTGGCACTGATTAGAATTTGTGCACACATCTGGTTGTGCACTATTGACACCTGACTCTCTCAATGTGTAAGTCCAAAGGGGGTGTGGCAATGGGCGTGTTAGGAACATTCTGAAAATTTATGCATGGAATTATGGAATACGGTCTCGGCACACTGTATTTCAGCACCAGCTTTTACTCCAACTTTCAACAGGCATAAGTCTGGTGCCTAAATTTAGCACAGGAACTGGCACTAAGTGTGATTCTTTAAAGCAGTGGCGTAGCTACGTGGGGCCATGGGGGCCTGGGCCCCCATAGATTTGGCCTTGGATCCCCCTGCTGATGACCCTCTCGACCCCCCCCCCTCCTGCTGCCAACCCGCCATCGCCTACCTTTGCTGGCGGAGGACCCCAACCCCCGCCAGCCGAGGTCCTCTTCTTCCGGCGCAAGGCTTCGTTCTGTTTCTGAGTCTGACGTCCTGCACAACACATCAGACTTAGAAACAGAACGAAGCCTTCCGCCGGAAGAAGAGGACCTTGGCTGGTGGGGGTTAGGGTCCCCCGCCAGCCAAGGTAGGTGACGGCAGCGGCGGGGGAGGGTTGGCGGCGGGAGGGGATCAACGTTGGTGGTGGTGGGGGGGTCGGCGGCACCGGCGGGGAGGAGGGCTAAAATGTGCCCCCTCACCTCGGGCTCTGGACCCCCCTCCCGTCGAAGTCTGGCTACGCCCCTGCTTTAAAGGGTGTCTACCCATTATAGAATTGTACTTAATGCCAGTTATTTACAGTGCCAAATTTTGAGCATCATTTCCTGAATCCAACCCATTGTGTAAAACATCATAACAATTACTTCTGTGTAAAATTTCAAGTTTTGGGAGCATAATTTTCCATTTTTGGCAAACAGTTCTCTTGGATGTAGTTGCTGTGTGAAGCTATTCTTATTTTTTATTTTATTTTTTTTACCAGCAACATTGGTTGCTTAATACTCCCACCTGGCTGAGGCACATCTGATGAGAAAGTGTGTATACTTGTCATTGATTTTCCCCCTTAAGGTTGCCTATGAAAATCTGCTTCACAAGCTCCATTTCAGTTGTGGTAAAACCAGAGATGCAGCCCACATAATTTATCTCCAGTGAATGGCACAATTTCTGTGACTCAATTTAGATCATTCCTGTCTTCAGCTTTCTTTCCATTTCACTCAAATACCATAATTTGTCCTTTTGTCTTTTATTGGGTCAAGCAGAACAAATGTGAATAGTACTTGTGCTGAGACCAGAGCCAGTGCATGGTTTCTGTCTGTGACTTCAAAATTTGGCACCCTTCTATCTGCTGACACCACTGGTTTTGATGCTACCCCCCCCCCCCCCCACCACTACCTGCGCACTGCTGATTGTACCTATCTTCCACCTCCCACTGGTACTGCGGGTCCTGCTGGCCCAGAGCTTCCATTTCTAATACTAACATAATGTACCTATATAAGTTTGTGTAAATTAAGTAACTGAAAAGTGTATTGGACTGTAGACCACCATATTGTCCCAATACTTTCTTAAAAAAAAAAAGTGTGCCCAGGAAGGAAAGAGATCAGGCTGCTGCATTTCAGAGGTTGTGAGTATGCTGTAACCTATAGCTTGACCAATGGTTCATCAGCA
This sequence comes from Microcaecilia unicolor, assembly GCF_901765095.1. Lineage (NCBI taxonomy): Eukaryota > Metazoa > Chordata > Amphibia > Gymnophiona > Siphonopidae > Microcaecilia > Microcaecilia unicolor. Next base: position 577,879,623 of record NC_044032.1, on the reverse strand, counting down.
TAGCAGTGAGGATTTAGTCTGTATGGGCTACAAATTGTTCAAAGGTTGTTTATAGTTTGCAGTGGCTTCTAGTCTCCCTACTAGCTTGTTTTAAGGCCCTCTGTGTTGCTTTGAAAGTCTGGACGGTGAACTAGATGGACAGTGCTTTTCAAGTTGTTTTTTTTTTTTTTTTTAAAGGTTAGTTCTTGTTTTTAAGGTTATAGGAAGAAATGACCCAGTATATTTGCAAGATAAATTAAGTTGGTATATCCCCTGGGTCAACTGAGATAATTCCAGGGAACATTGTTAAATGTACCTTCTGTGAAAGAGGTACTTAAATCAAGGTTTCAGCCAAGATCTTTCTCAGTAGTTGGTTTCACTTAATGGAATTAATTGCTCCTGGATCTTCAATTAGAATTGAATTATTATAGCACTCAAGAAAAAATTAAAAACCATGCATGTCTATATTGAGCTGTGGCTGTTACCAGTTGCTGTGGCTAAAGAAAACTCTGGATATTTAGCACTAATATCTGTATAGTGGGTAGCACTGCATATCTGGATTAGGCAGTCATTGCCAGCATTATCTGGATAGCAGTGATATTAAGCCTGCTAACCAGATAAAGTGAGCACATTCCTTTTACTTACTTAACTTTATCTGGTTAGCAGACTGACTATCACTGCTAAACAGGTAACTCTGGGGGAGTGTTATCACTCCACCCACAGGCAGTCCAGCATTATCTGGATAAATAAATATATGATCTGTATATGCTACTGGAGCAGGACTTTAAAATGCTGCCCTTTTGGTGCACATGTTTTAGCCCAAGTGTTTTGGCATGGTCCTTTCACTACCACATTGATTAGATGACCCTGGCATTTTGGCTCAATTTGTTCTGCCAGCAAAATTGAAAGTATTTGCAGCCATTTTCCCTACTGAATTTTGACACACCTCAGATATGGAAAGTATTTGCTGCATAACTCATAATTCGCTTTCTGTGCTGTGTCCCGTGCCACGCTGCCTGAGAAATGGCACTTTTTACCACACTCTGTCCGGTGTCAGCAAATTGTTCACATGCTTTAAAAACAGAAACTTTGTACGACATAACAAGATTGCAATCAAAAGTATTTGATAGCTCGATTTATATTTTGGCCATATCTTGCCGGACTACAGCTTTTTGCCTTTCTCCTATATGTGATTACTAGTGCAATTCTTCATTGACTCATTATTCTATTGGATTCGTATTATAGTGGACTTGAACTGAGATGGGAAGTGGATTTCATTGAAGAATGAAGACTGTACAGTATGCTGGGAAGAGTTGCTTGACTTTGTCATTAAACTCTTATAACTAAAAAAAAATATTAAAAACTTTAAAGTATTTGCTGCCACACCACCCAATGTTTTTGAAAAGTATTTCTGGTGACAACAAAGTTGCTTCCTGCTTTGAAAAGGAAACTTTAACGCATCCTGCCTGACTCATAATTTGCACTCTGTTCGACCCAATAAAAATGGAAAGTATCTGTGGAGATAAATTGGCTACCTGCTTTGAAATGAGAAGTTCCGAGTTCCTTAAGTTGAACTAAAACTAATTGTAACCTAGTTACAAAAGTTGCACTCGCCCGATAATGACAAAGTTGCTTCCTGCTTTGAAAAAGAAACTTTGTGCATCCTGCCTGAATCATAATTTGCACTCTGTTCTGCCCAATAAATGGAAAGTATCTCTAGAGATAAAGTGGCTACTTGCTTTGAAATGGAAAGTTTTTGCAGTCTGACCAAATTCATGCTCTGTTCGGTGTTAACTAAGTGTCTTCTGCATTTAACTGAATGCATACATAAAAGAACAACTCCATACCACTATACATTGGTTATCTTATGTCATGAGTTTTCCAGACTTTTACATTTACATTGATGGAAGACACTCTAACAACACCTGGAAAAGAGAATTTTACATTTACAGTGACAGAAAAGACTTGAAATGACACAGTTCCTCTTTCCCATGTATTGCCAAAGACTTTGACAATACATGGGAAGGAGGAACTGTGTCATTACAGGTATATGTATGTGTTAAACAGGAATAGTAGGGACGGAGCCAAGAAATTCTGGAGATGTGTTGGAAGAAATTATGGTTGTCATGGGCAAATTCACATCAAATCAAATTTTAATTTTTAGAAGAGAAAGTAATAAGCATTAGAGCCATTATATGTTTATATGGATGAAACATTTTGCCAAGCCCCTTCTCATTCCAACCAAATCTATGTAATCTTGGCTGGTCGTGGATGCTTTGTGATGCCAGTATTTTATGTGCTTTTATCAAATAAGACCAGAACTGCTTGCAACAAATTGTACAGATGCATAAAGGAGATTGGACAAGTGTGATATCTGTGGGTTATGAATAAGCGACCATTGCCTCGGCCACCGAAGCATTTCCACAAGCTGATATCCATGGCTGGTTTTTCTTTTTCACTTAATGAAGAATCTGAAGAAGAAACTTAGTGAATTAAATTAGATTACAATTTATAGCATTGATGCTGAACTTGTCTTGGCGGCCAGATGTGTTGCTGCACTTGTGTTTGTGCCAATAAAACATTTAAGTGCTGCGATCAAGGAGTTCGAGAAACATCTTCCACAAGAGTTTGTCCCATTTCTAAACTGGTTTGAGGATATTTTTATATTTGGAGGAAAAAAATCAGAATAACGGTAGATGTTCGCTTCTGATATATGGCATTTGTATGAGTGCTTAATAACCATAACTGCACCAAAAATATTGCAGAAGCAGTATACAGAAAACTTCAAGCAGAACCTGACATGGATTATCCTTCTATATGAAGATTTATAAGTGTGCTTAAAACAATTTGAAAAAAAATCAAGTTTTATTTATTTTGGCTAATGAAAGAATTAAGAACATTGTTTCAATTTTAATTGTAGAAATATCTTGGAATATTTGAGGTATTGCACATAACTTCTTAATGGACTGACGCTAATTATGATTTTACAACTGATGTTTCTTATTAACAGCCTGTGTTGCATATAGCTTGTTGATGATGTTACTGTAATGATGGTCTTGATTAGTCCCTGTTGTGAACTAAAAAATAACTACTTGCTGGATCGATAATAGCTATGGTTTGTCGTTTTAATTGGTGCCTTTTATTAACTGGGTAGTAATAATAATAGCTTGTTATATTGCATTACGAGTCAGCATGTGACCTTTCTGCATTTATCACCCTCTATTGTCCCAAAATAGAGCACCATAGGTTCCCAATCTCTATTACACTGAGATGCCTAAAAGTCAGGTGCTCTCAATCGGTGGTGTACTAAGGTCGGGTGCGTCCAGACAGCTGTGGTGATACTTTTGGGTACGGGCCTTTAGGTTTCACTGTAATGCTTCTAATGCTACTGAATGGTGGGCCGATGGCTTTTCTATATTGAAGCTTTGCCAAATTTTACCCCAGATAAATTTTGCTCTTACCTTTATACATACTCTTTAACGTGCACAGATTTTCTGGGCCTATTTTTTTTTTTCACGTTCACTTGATTAGTCAAAAGTTTGGTTGTAAATGGAAACACCTCTGCTTAGTCCAGGTAAACTTATATGCATATGTGCCAGAAGCAGGTACTTTTACCAATATAGCAGGTGGGCAGTACATGCCTATTTATGCAAATAAAGCAATATTTTATCCATGGATGATTAACCTTTTTATACAGTATAGTCTATAAAAACAGTAAATAGATAAGGTCGCAGGCATGTACTTTTGCTTGTGCTTTCCCTGCTATCTAGAATTCACTTTTGTTTTAAAAATACATCTTATGTACATTTTATGAGTTTCATAAAAACAATATCATATTTATCTCCTCGATTGCTAAATCTTGACCCTGTGCCTTCTGGTTTGCTTCACTGTTGCGCCACCCCCGGTGCGTCACCCCTCCAAAGCACATCACCCCTCTTAGCAAGGTGTTGTGCGGAGCAGGCACGCGACTATCTGCTCTGCCAGTCCCCTGGTCCGGAACAGGAAGTAACAGAGGGGACAGGGGACCGGCAGAGCAGACAGTCGCACGCCTGCTCCGCACACACCCTTGCTGCCTGCCCTTGGTATGCTACTGGAAGCAGGGACTGTTGATTATATATGTCTGTCAATAGTGTATGTAGATGCTAGCGCTATGCAAACTATGATAATACTTTAGAATTTCTGTCCTATCAGATAGATAGTTGGGAAGCAATACTGCTTTTGTCTACAGTTTGTCTTGTATATGCAAGTGGCCTCTATTTAGACAGGGCTAAGGTCACCCCTGAGTTAGGTACATAAAGAATTGACTTAAATATTGCTATCCTTATTTCCCAAGGCACACAGACTAGTGAAGAGCTCCCTTCCAATTAGTGAGCTCACTAAAGCAAATATCAAAAGAGTTGGGTACAGCAGAACAGCAAAAAGCACTGCAGACCAGGATGGCTTTAAATAAAAAGATCTTTAATGGACACTCCAGTATTTAACAAGCATGTACATTATCCCCGGGATTCTATATATCGTGACTTAAGTTGCATCCGCAAATCCAGTGGTATTTTGGATTTGCGCATCCAGATTAATTAGTTAAGCCAATCAATGCTGATAATTGCCACTAAAGCAATTGTTGACACTAATTGCCATTAATTAGAATTTACGTACTGAATTGTCTAAGCGTATTCTATAACGTGGTTATGTAAATTCTTTGAGCTTTGAGCAGACATTATTTTTCTTGGAATAATGATTACATAATATTGAGGAGTATCACAGTAGCCTAAATTAATTAGCATAATGGTAATATAATGTGCAATAAGGGGCAAATAATGTGTGTATTGCCTCCACACACCTTATTAGCTACCTCCTATATTACAGAGTCCAAAGAAATATCTATTATTGTAAGGGTGATGCGGTACACATTCTGCCCTAGAGAACCATATAATTGATGAAAAAGTCACTCTGTAATTCATTATAAAATCAAACAAGAATTGAGTATGTTGGAAAAATTTCTCCTTTTCTTCTCACAGTATTTCAGTTTAAGGCATCTGTTCTTCATTATATAGTCATCTATTTACAGGATTTCGTAATATGGGAAAACACTGAGTCTCTGATTGGCTCAAGACTCATTTAAAGTCCTTGCAAGATTTCTATTGGCCTGTTTGTTATATGACTATGGAGTCCAACTTCTTGGTTATGCAGTTCAAAGATTTTGTTTTTAGTATTTAATTTCTGATTAATGAAGAAGTCAGACAGTTTCATGATCCCAGTGAGACAGTCTGGAAGTGCCTAGTGACCTTGGCAAGTTGCATGTTTATATCTCGGCTCCAGTTGTGGTCATTATCCAGCTACTAAATGTCACTGCATCAGGATTTATTAGTCATTTTCTGCTTTCTTGCTTTGTTTCTATACAGCTGACATTTCTTGTGTAAAAATGATATTATAGATACCTTTTAAGGTGATTTGATCAATATTCTATGGTAGAACTTCACATTGTTCAGTAAAAAGCCCCTTAATTCTATTATGAAGTTTAATGTACAAGTCTAACTTTAAAAGTTAAGATCCTAAATCTTTCAATATTGACTTTATAATCTTTACTGTCAGATAAACTACTTCTGTTTTTCCTCTGTCTTGGAACTTCTCCACTTCTAGTCTAAAATCTTCAGGCTCCCATTGCCAGCCCAAGGATATCTGACACCCTAGGTGACCTTTCAGACATGCACTTCCCCAGGGGCAGCTCAAGGCCCTTATCCATCATGTCAGACAACTCTTATTCCCTACTCCCAAGTGTTCAGCATTTCCCCATCCCTTCATTCCCCCCCCCCCCCCCCCAAGATATCCAGCATCTCCCCTTTCCTGTCCAACTTCAAGAGGCAAGAGGTCCAGCCTCTTCCCTTCCTTACACTGCTCCCCTCCAGATGGCCAACATCTTCCTTTCCTTCTCTCCCCTAAGCTATCCATGGTGACACAATTTTGTTAATGGCACCAGTGCAACAGTGAGTGTCTCTAAACAAAACACATCACTACTGGTGTAGACCTTTGCAGATCACATTCTCTAGATGTGCCATTTCTTGTTCTGTCTGAACAGAGGGATATGGCAGGTCATGGACTGCATGGGTGATCAAGACCCTGTGCTGGCCACATTTAGTCTTGTTTAGCTATGCTGACTGCTGCATGGATGCTGCCCGTAAATTGTGCAACCACCTAGTCCATCCTGCAGACTCCTCTGTCAGAAATCTTACTCTTTTTGACTCCACTCTCTTGTAGACAGGAACTCCTCTTCTGAATTGAATGGCACTTCAGAGCTTTTCTTACTCCAAATTTTTCACACAAGGTTCCAACATGTCTATTTTCTTATATCCAGAAATTGCACTGTTTGGCATGCTGAGAATTAATTTCATAACATAGCTATCATAAGTGCACAAGACGTTTTGGAATCCAGTGACATCATTTCTACAGGCTTTCCTAACCTTGGTTGAAGGAACACACTTTATTATCAGTCATAGGTCTCTAGCAATCCCCTCTACTTTTCCCTTGGTAAAATGTCGACATAAGACCATAGCCTTTCAACTTTTCCTTTGTCAAAGGACTAGGCCAGTACCTGGGACCCAGCTTCTTAGAAGCCCAATGCTCCTCCTTGACAGATGACAGAAAAGATGCAAAGAAAGTTAAATGCTCTTTTTGTTTTTACCTTAGCCCCAAGACCAGTTTGCTAATTCAAGGTCCATTCTTCCACAAGGCCGGAGATTATGGACTGTGACGCTTTGCTTGTTTCTTTCAAAATAAAAATGTCCTTCAAATATTAGCACGGTCAATGGGGACTTTCTTGCTTAATAAATGAGTGCCAGGCTTACTAGAAAGGAAATCTAAATTAGTTGCACACATAGGACTAGATTCTGTATATGACGCCTAAAAAAGTGGTGCCAAAACTAACTACAGCTAGGCGTATTCCATAAATTACGCCTAAATTTATACGCAGACTGGGTGTATTCTATAACGACGTGCATAGATTGTAGAAGTGCCCATGACCATGGTCACACCCCCTTTCAAATATGTGATTTAGAGTTTACGTGCATCTCTTTACAGCATACACTTAGGCAGTTCTGCACATAAATTTTAGTTATGGCCAATTATTGTCTAATTGCTTGTTAAGTGGCAATTATTGATCCTGATTGGCTTGATAAGTAAGTTGTATGCACAAATATAGAGCACAACTGGATTTGCACAAGCAACTTAAGTCACACTATATAGAATCTGGGGAAAAGCAATAGTGATGGTGGTAGCTCCTTGGAAGAGCTCTACTGGGTTCCTACCCCCCATGCCTCCATACCAAAAAATAGTTAAATAGGATACTGTCTAAACTGAGACATAATAGAATTAGGATTTTCTTAAGAATTTGTGAACCCTTTGCTGGTTAGAGGGCTTTTGCTATTAAAAAATTTTATTGGTATTAAAAAGCTTAGATCCAAGTATGGATAGCCAGGCCTTAATAATGCAGTTTGACTTAACATCTTGCAGTATTGGCTGGACTGGAGAGGTAAAGGAGAAGGAATGTTTTGATGTAGTAGCTAATTGGGTGACATCACATTATCTGAAACTAAATAATGACAAGACCCTCTTTCTTTGGCTAAAATTAGAGCATAGATTTTTACCATATTCTTTAAACACTGACAAAAAAAAGTTTTGGTTAAAAACTACAGTGAAAATACTAGGAGTAATCTTAGATAGCTCTTTGACCTTAGGTTTTCAGGTTAATTCATTAATTTAAAATATATTCTTGAAATTAAGACAGTTGTGGTGAATTTGTAAATACTTTGTGTCAGGTGTTCAGCGCTGCGTGTGTCAGGTAGCGCTATACAAATGCTAATAATAATAGTTTTGGCAGTTTTATTTCTATGTATTACTATTAGAGGAAAGGAAAGCGGAAACACTTTTCTATTGCATATCTCAGATCTCAGAATATGTACATTTTTATCCTCTCAAGTAACTGTCTAGGCGAGATGATGATTCCCTCCCCCCCCCCCCCCCCCCCAAGTACAATTAGTTTCCTCCAAAACCAGTTCTCAAAGCACACAAACTAAATATAAGTGTCCCCTGATGGCTGACTGCATAATCTGTGATTGGTCTGGACAGGCACTCAAAACACATACTGAACAACAATGGTTGAGGGAGGTTGATATGGATTAGAATAAATCTCCCATTTATTTGGCTCTTCCCAATTGCACAAAGATATACAAGAGCAGTGCCATAAAAACAAATTAAATGATGGCAAAAAGTACCAATAATGTTCAAAGTATTTACAGTGCTGCACTATTTTAGTCAACTTTTCTTCCGACTGTCCTGCCTTTTCTGCTCTCTTTTCTGCAACTTGAGTTTAAAATTGTTGTCTGTTATGATTTACCTCCCTGTTGCTGACTTCTGCTGTCTTCTTTGGCAATGTTACTTGCGACACTGAATTTATTTGCCAAAGGGTTGTGTCTTTGGGCACCTTGCCCTTCTTTTGATGGTGTGAGGGTAAAGAGTGCTCTGCCCTGCCTTGAACTGTGGTTTCTACAAGCTGCAGCTGGTGCCTTGTGTGCTGAGGTATGTAATGGCTCAGATGATGGCAACCTCATGCAACCAGACCAAACGGTCTGAGGCATCTGATTAGTCATAATTCCTTTAAGAAAGAATTTTGATAACATAACAGGGTTCCCAGCAGTGTAGTGGTTCAGAGGCTAAATCCGTAACAGACCTAGTCAAGACCTATGAATTCTTAAATCTCTGCTTCAGATTTTGGATAATTTGAAATGTCAGGCTTATCCAGGTTCAGTCCTCAAGGGCTACAAATGCATCAGATTTTCCATGATATCCAGAATGAATATACTATACATATCAGAGATTTGTATACCCACTACCTCTATTGTATGGAAGTCTATCTCATTCATATTCGTTTCAGATATCCTGAGAAATCTGGCCTGTTTGCAGCCCTCGAGGACAGAACTTGGACAAGCCTGATCTAAGTGCTGTATATCTGAAGAGTTGTCCAAATAGGTTATGTTTGTGAAGAGGAAGCTTAATTATGTAACCTGATCCTGGTCTGGATTAAAGTTTGCCTCAGAAAGAAATTGTTTGTAATAGAATTTGTAATTGAATGAATTGTGTGTAAGTCAAGTCATGCTTATCTTCCAGCACTGCAGGAACTTTAACTTGACAGATGGTATGCATTGCTATTTCTGTCTTTTTAACTATATATGCCTTCTATCTGGTAACTGCAGTTTTATATAATAGACCACATTTGTTCTTCAGAGCTGTGGAGTCAGAGTTAGAAATTTTGGGTGGATCAGAGTTGGAGTTGTTAAACATGTGCCGATTCAAACTGTAGCTTCAAAATAAAACCTTACAGTATTTTAATATATGGTAAATTTATAATTTTATACTTTTTTAATCCTGGATCTAAAGGACTAGTAAATATAAGTTAAATTTACTGGTACTTTAGGTCCAGAACAAAAATTTGAAAGTTTGGTGTACCAGCTCCACAGCCCTGGTTCTCATACATATAGTATTTTTCATTTGTTCATACTGTTGTCACTGTATTACCATTCACGTGAGCAGTAAGAAATACCGTATTTTTCGGACTATAAGACGCACTTTTTTCCCACAAAATTTGGGAGGAAAATGGGGGGTGCGTCTTATAGTCCGAAGGTAGCGAGTTTTGGATCGCCGTCCCGTACTTACGCGATGCCATGTTCCGTGGTGGTCTAGTGACGTCGGGGCAGGAAAGAGCCCCCTCTTTCCTGCCCGTCAGGAAGCAGTGAGGAGCACGGAGAGCAGCGCGATGGGCAGGAAAGAGGGGGCTCTTTCCTGCCCCGACATCACTAGACCACCACGGAACATGGCATCGTGCAAGTACGGGACGGCGGTCCAAAACGCGGACAAGACGCACCGGAGCACCTAGGTTTTAGAGGAGGGAAAAAGGAAAAAAATTTTTTTCCTATTTCCCTCCTCTAAAACCTAGGTGCGTCTTATGGTCCGGTGCGTCTTATAGTCCGAAAAATACGGTAATTGTGCAAGGCCATCTGTTCATTTTTTTTCATGGGATTCAGCAGGTTGGGGTCTTCCATGAATTTTTAACATCCCTTAAATCTATACAACATTTGGCCCTTCATGAAGCATGCCTTAACTTGCTAACATCAAATAATGATTTCACCCACCATATACTTTTCTTGCCAGTAGGCTGAGAACGTCTGAAACACAGACGGGAGCAAATTCCATCAGGAGGAGAAGAGTACACCAAGAACAGTGCTTTGTGAAGGAAGAAAATCCAGTCAAACCGTAGAACATAAGAGTAGCCATACTTGGTCAGACCAATGGTCATTATAGCCCAGTATCCTGTTTTCCAAACAGTGGCCAAACCAGGTCACAAGTACCTGGCAGAAACCCATATCATGACAACATTCCATAATACAAATCCGAGGGGGAAGCAGTTGCTTCCCCATGTCTGTCTCAATAGCAGACTATGGACTTTCCTCCAGGAATTTGTCCAAACCATTTAAGTGAGGATGATAAAATAAGGGTTCTGAACAAGTGAATAAAGGTTAGGAGTTAAAAGCAGTATCAAAAAGGTGGGCTTTTAGCTTAGATTTGAAGACGGCCAGAGATGGAGCTTGACATACCGGCCCGCAACCTTGGTGTCATCTTCGACTCCTCCCTCTCCTTCTCTGCGCATATCCAGCAGATAGCCAATACCTGTCGCTTCTTCCTCTATAACATTAGCAAAATTCGCCCCCTCCTCTCCGAGCACACCACTCGAACTCTCATCCACTCTCTCATTACCTCTTGCCTTGACTACTGCAACCTACTCCTCACCGGCCTCCCACTTAACCATCTATCCCCCCTTCAGTCCATCCAAAACTCGGCCGCACGTCTTATCTTCCGCCTCAACCGATATACTCGTATCACCCCTCTCCTCAAGTCACTTCACTGGCTTCCGATCAGATACCACATACAGTTCAAGCTTCTCCTACTCACCTACAAATGCACTCGATCTGCAGCCCCTGCTTATCTCTCTACTCTCATCTCCCTTTATGTCCCCACCCGTAACCTCTGCTCTCTTGACAAATCCCTCCTTTCAGTACCCTTCTCCACCACCACCAACTCTAGGCTTCGCCCTTTCTGCCTCGCTTCACCCCATGCTTGGAACAAACTCCCTGAGCCCATACGCCGGGCCCCCTCCCTACACATCTTCAAATCATTGCTCAAAGCCCACCTCTTCAATGTCGCCTTCGGCACCTAATCACTACACCTTTTCTCAGGAAATCTAAACTACCCCAACTTGACATTTCGTCCTTTAGATTGTAAGCTCTTCTGAGCAGGGACTGTCCTTATTTGTTAATTTGTACAGTGCTGCGTAACCCTAGTAGCGCTCTAGAAATGTTAAGTAGTAGTAAGAAGTCTATTCCAGGCATATGGTGCAGCAAGATAAAAGGAACATAGTCTGGAGTTAGCAGTGGAGAAGAAGGGTGCAGATAAGAGAGATTTACCCAGTGAACGGAGTTCCCGGGGAGGAATGTAGGGAGAGATGAGAGTGGAGAGGTACTGAGGAGCTGCAGATTGAATGCACTTATAGGTCAATAAGAGGAGTTTGAACTGTATGCGGAAACGGATAGGAAGCCAGTGAAGTGACTTGAGGGTCAGTTAGTAGCTGCTAAGAGAGCTAGAGAGACAGGGGCTCTGGAGGAAGACCTAGGGTCTGACCCATACTTGGACATGCCAGCTTTAGAGGACCAGGATTTCTCTCAGGCAAGCAATTTGGATGAGGATCCTGGTCCGGGGTATTCAGAAGCTGAAGGTGTGCTGAAAAATTTCCTGCAGTAATGTAGGTGTGGGTTTTGGGCGCACACTCAATCATTTTTCAGCACACCTGTTAAATGTTTTGCCAAAAATGGACTTGTGGCAAAATGAAAATTGCCATGCATCCATTTTGTGTCCGAGACCTTACCACCAGCCATTGACCTAGCGGTAAAGTCTCACGCGGTAACCAGGTGGTAATGACCTACGCGTGCCAAATGCGACTTAGCACGTGTGCAATACGTGCGGCAGAAAATAAAAATTATTTTTCAGCCACAAGTATCGGATGCACACCAAAAATGAAATTACCACAAGAGCCACGCAGTAGCTGTGCGGTAACTCCGTTTTGGCACTCGTAGACGCTTGCGTTTAGTAAATGGGCCCCTTAGATAAGTTTCTGGACAGATCAGTTAGTAGTTACTACCAGCTAGACTTGGGCTTTGCCACTTGTTGCTTCTAGGATAGAGCAGCAGAGAATTAATCTCCATTTTAGAATCTGCTGGGTACTTCAGATGGCCCAGATTGACCATGTCGGAGACAGGGTGTTGGGCTTCATGGACCAGCAATCTAGCTGGCATGGTTCTTTGTAATTAGTAAATAAGAGCAACAAGATTTATCTTGTTTGTAAGCTGTTCATTTTAAATATTCCCTTACCAGGGGTCATCTGTTAATATGAAATTTGTCCAAAAGTATAACATGTTAGCTCCAAAGTATAATAGATGTGAGAATACAACATAATGTACTATCAGCATGAAAATGTTTACATGCCTTTCTAATACATTATGTGTGTTCTTTGTTTTTATGCCATGACTTTGGTAAAATAAGCAACCTACTATAATTTCATGAGGACGTTTCCTGGGCAACTAGCTTTAGAAATTACCCTGTAATTGTTTATATGCATTGAGTGCAGACTGCTTCCTATATGTATATGTGCAGAGCTCCTTTCTCTACTTATTTAATCCTATCAAACGTTGAGCCTCCTGCTGTAGAAGGTTTCTTTATAGCTAATGTGAAAGTCAAGTAATATTCAAAAAGAAAATATGACCTGCTTGCCACCTACTAGCCCACCATGTTTGCTGGCAATACAGATGGGTTAGTGATTTGGGGTAGAGAAATCATGGCAGTACAAAAAAAAAAGCCTAGTGGCAAGTTACATAGACACTGGCCATACTAAGATTGCAAGGACTGTTCTGCTGGAAAATTTTTTGGGGAAAGCAGGTTTTCCTTCCTTATTAAGGGGTCCTTCTTCTAAGGTATGCTAATGGATTTATCCTGTGCTAACATTTAACGCACACTAAGAGTCAGATTCTGTATATAGCACCCAAAACAAAATCTGCGCAGAATGAAGCGTATTCTGTATGATTTAGGTGCGATGTATAGAATACACTTAGTTGATATTGTAGCACCTAAATCTACTCATGTCCATTTATGCCAATAAAAACTTGGTGTAAATCCGTTCATGTAGATTTAAGCACACTTGTATTCTGTAATTACACATGGAAATCTTGGAACACCCACAAAATGCCCATAAACATGCCCCTTTTAAGCTATGCGCATTTATTTTGAACTTCACACTTTGCAATTTAGGCGCAGTTCTTTATAGAATTCACTTAGCGATTTCTGCGCATAAATTGTAATTATTTCCAAATAGTTCTTGTTGTTGCTTGTTAAGTGCTGTTAAAAACACTGATTACCTTGTTACGCCAATTAAGTTACATGCGTATCTCTGCGCGGAATCTAGGCACCATATATGGAATCCAGGGATAAATGTCACGCAGCCCATTGTATGCCGATGGACTGCATGGCACTTAATGCACACTAATTCATTAGCATGCACGCTAAATCTGTTAATGCACTTTAGTAAAAGGACCCCTAAGTATGTTTGATCTATATTTGATATATTTTAAAACTGTTGTCATTGGTGTATGAAAACTTGGAACTTCTGGAGTTCAGCCTAATTATTGTAAAGGGTATTTCCTTCAAGACCTTTTTTCTAAACTTTAGAAAACACGGGTGCTAAGGAGGAGTGGCCTAGTGGTTAGGGTGGTGGACTTTGGTCCTGGGGAACTGAGGAAGTGAGTTTGATTCCCGGCACAGGCAGCTCCTTGTGACTCTGGGCAAGTCACTTAACCCTCCATTGCCCGCCGCATTGAGCCTGCCATGAGTGGGAAAACGCTGGGTACAAATGTAACAAAAATAAATAAATATAGACTACAGAAGGATCCAGGGCTATTGAGTAAAATATTTTCCATCTTTTCAGCTGCTGCAGACCTATTTTGAAAGGTGTATTCATAATATTTAGGAAACAGTTTAGGAAATTATAATAGGTCAGTATATGTATATTTGTATATGTATGTATTTATTTATTACATTTGTACCCTGCGCTTTCCCACACAAAGCAGGTTCAATGTGGCTTACATAGTAAATAGAATTACAAAGTCTTGTAAGAAGAGTATTACCAACTGAGATAAACATGGTAATAGAAGACCTTAATAATAAGTGGATTGAACATAGAAGGTGCAACAAAGATAGAATAAGCAAAAGTAAGAGGGGATGGGAGGGGCAAAGTATGGGGAAGATGGTAAAAGAAAAGATTAGGGGATAAGCAAGAAGGAGATTGGGAGACAGCGGTCTAAGATATAATCGACATCAGTGCAGGAGTCATGTGGGTGGTGCAGAAGTTATCCATGGTAGATGTCTACTGACCTATGGCCTCAAGGAGAGCAAAGTTCAGGATGTGGAGGGGGAAACTATTATTCCAGGGTATTACTTGACAATAGTAGCATCAACATAAGGAAATTGTGACAAGCAGTCCCTTGCACTGTTTTACTTGTTTAAATTGGAATCTTATGTAAATAAGTCACTGCCAATATTGGGACTGGTTAAAGCAGAAAATTCAACTGTTCTTTAGACAATTGGTATATTTTTTTTCTATATGGGAGACAAATATACATCAGGATAATCAGGGTGTAGGTCAGATTCCTTTCAAATAACTCATGAAATTAGATTAGTGTCCTTAATTTATATACTTAAAAGTAAGTTTTCATCCCTAACAATTACCAGATTAGATAAAATAATGTGATTGCTATACACTTATTAGCACTACTGGCAATAAATATTCAGGTATAATGTTCCTACGTCAAAGAGCTTATAGTCTAAATAGGTATCTCAGGCAACTGGAAATGAAGTGGCTTTTCCAAAGTCAGAAAGAGTATTGATGGAAGAAGCAGAAACTGAACATTGGCTTCACTGGTTCTCAACTACTTGCTGGTTTCTTTCTAATGTCAAGATCTTCTTGATGCATTCATAATTCAAATAATAAAACCTAAACAGCCACATAAATGCAGAGAACTACTTCTCTGCATTTATGTGGTTGTCTAGGTTTTTTATTTGAATTATGAATACATCAAGAAGATCTTGACAATAGAAAGAAACCAGCAAGTGAACATCTTTGCTAGTTCAAATCATTAACTATATGAAAAGGAAAATTAAGGACCTATTTTATCAAGCCATACTTGCGGCTCCTGGTACGGTAATGCCGACAAAGCCCATTCACTTTGAATGGGTTCTGTTGGCATTGTTGTGCGGGAACTGCTAGCACAGCTTGATAAGAGGCCCTAAACTAATTTTTTAAAAAGATTCTACCAGTTTCAATAACCCACACTACTGAAGGGAATCAAAAAACACAAAATCCCAGGATTTGGATTCAAGTAAGAACATCATACAGCAATTAGGAGGGTTAAGGAGATCTCAGAATCCAAAGGACCATCATAATACACAGATTATGTTATTTTTTTGGATAGCAAAGATGTTGGAATGGTTCTAAGAAAACCTAACACGTTGTTTTGATAGCAAACAACATACTTAACATGGAAATTTTAGAAGAAAAAAACTTGTCCAAGGAAAGCTTTGTTTTTTTGGCACTTGAACAGGAATAGCTCATGCCTCTACTGCATCTTTTCACAGACATCTGGAAAAATAAGAACCTTCCCACCTATGAAGTTCATTTCACAGTTCATAAAGTACTGTCTTAAATGCATGGTCTTTGTCTTGCTCAAACATGAAGGAAACCAATAAAGGAAACCAATAAAGAGGTCCTCTCTGCAGATTCTTCATGAGAGCCCTCCGGGTTAGCCATTGAGTCCAAACTCTCCTGGGCTCTATTTTCAATGCATCTGTTCTAAACCTCTTCTAAGTTGTGTAGCAGAAATCACTCTACTCTTATGAAAAGTCAACATAATCAGGTTCATATATCTTAAAGTAAGTATTCTCAGTATTCTCCAATTTAAGTATCTTGAACTAAAGCTGACTTCACTTGGCCAGCCTGGGTCAGTATTTTTTTCACTTCTTTGATTATATGCAGCAAACAAGGACCCACGATTGTAATTTTATCAGCATTAGTAGAAGAAATCTGTATCAGATGCCTCCTTGTGAGTGTTCCTAGGTCTGGGGCTGACCTGATTTGGAGTCTCCTTCAAGCAGGCACCTTTGGGCCCTGGAATGATTGGTGCCTAGTTCCTTCACTTAGGGAAAAAAGGTGTTAGTGTGCGAGATTTCCCTCTTCCCCCCCCCCCCCCCCCCCCCAAGAAATTCAGAAAGACCACTGTGAACAAGGCTGGCTGAAATGTGGCCTAATGGTTAGTGCACTAGGTTGCAGACATGGGGAACTAGGTTCGATCCCTGGTTGTGTTTGGAGTGTGGCGGTCAACAGCCACAGACTGTGTTTTGGACCTGTCAGCCGCAGGCCCTGGTTAAGACTGTGTTATCTGAACTAAAGAGACTTTTCAACTTTTGTTCCAGGCCCTGAGATGTAACAGTCCTCAGGTTTCTGTTGTGAAAGCAAATTTTTACACCTTCATCCAGCTGTGTTATTGTGCAGGCCCACCCTCCACCCTCGCTAGCTGTATTGCAATTGTCCATCCAATTTTTTTTATCATAGGCTCAGAAATAATAGTAAAACTGAAATTATTTAAAAATTAAATATGGAAATGACTGAAAAAAAGAAATTAAGGGCTCTGTTTACTAAGCAGCACTGTAGGCGCACTAACCTTTTAGCGCACGCTAAAAATTAGTGTGTGCTAATGATAAACACCCATTATATTGTTATGGGTGTCTCTAGTGTTAGCACATGCTAAAATGTTTGCGCACCTACAGCGTGGCTTAGTTAACACGGCCCTGAAATAGGGATGTAGTTTTCATAAATTAATTTTCTCCTTTCTTATGGTGTGATTTTCTTTTTGTGGACTTTTTTTCTCTCTTGCGTTTTGCTTTTAAATTTTGAAATTAAAATATGTTTTGTCTTTGTTTTCTGGTTAAGTTTACAAATATACATATCTGTCACTGAGGTTTGGATTTAAATGAAATCATGTTAAAAAAAAATTTGTCAGCAATATATACTCATAATTTTCCCATTTGTTTCAACTATTCTCTCATCCTATGGATGTTTTAAATGTGCCATCATTTAAGAAGTAGAAGAAATGTTGTCTATGCCATACAATTATTTAATTTGCACTTAACTTACACAGTGAAATGCTCCAGTTCTCAGCACCTTCAATGCAGGTCCTCAGTAGAGTTAAGCCCCAATCTATAAGGCTCCTCCTATTTCATTTGGAAGCCCTGAAATTGGGGGATGCAAACACACAAAACTAATCCTAAATATTATTTCATACATAATTAGTTCCTAGCATAGGATCCAACTTTTCAAAATTATCAGGAGTGCTTAACCCAATTGAAATTATCTTTCCCTGGACACAGTCAAGGAGTTTGTTCAATATTGGGAGTGCTTGAGCACCCACAGTGCTGGCTCTTATGGTTCCATTGTTATAGATAGATATCTTTAGAAAGTTTTGTAAAGAAAATCCATTTGAGAGCAGAGAACCTCAATGTGTAATTTGCAAGCCAGTCTCAATATGTAGTTGGATGTTCCTGTAGAAATTGGAAATCACTCTCAAAAAAATGTAATAGAATGTGAAAACCTAAAACTTCACTATTAAATTATTATGTTTTGATAAATTGTGTTTAAAAATCACTCACCCAAATTACTTTCTTCTGCTCAAATGTAAAGTTGAAGTCATAACAAGGTTTTATTCTTTATTGATTAAATTTGTATAGTTAAGGTTTGATCTTTACTGTGATTCTAATATTGATATATAAATGTCAGCCTTCTGTTTTCCAAATAGAATATATTTTCCCTTTTGAAATAAATTGTCTTTAGGTTCTGTTAATGTTTTTCAGATGAAAATTTGTGATACACTGGGCACAAGCATAGAATTAATTGTAAAGAGGAAAAAGGATAAGTTTCATATTTGCATCTGTGCTGCTTGTTGATATGATCTTTTCTCCTTCCACTGTGTAGGCATTTCCTCTTCAAAACAGGAACGGGGACAACACCATTGTTCAGTACAGCAACACCAGGGTACACAATGGCATCTGGCGCTGTTTATTCCCCACCTACCCGACCATTACCTAGAAACACCTTATCAAGAAGTGCTTTTAAGTTCAAGAAATCTTCAAAGTACTGTACCTGGAAGTGTACTGCACTTTGTGCTGTAGGGGTTTCAGTGTTGCTGGCAGTCCTACTATCCTATTTTATAGGTAAGGAACATATTTAATGGCTTCATTTCGATGGTTTTTGTCTGTGGAAATAAGAGGTAAAGGGCAATGCTATAAACTTGTTCTTAGAGGTAAGCGCCACTTGCATGTATCAAAGGCACTATTAATTGACCACCTAAGTGGCACAGTGCCTAACTGCAAGGAAGAGTATGCACATGGGTAGGCCACGAACATGTTTCTCAGTTACACACATACTGAATAGAATACTATAAATTATATGCATCACATCTGCCATTGACGTGGCATAACAGGATGCACCTAAACATGGGTGAGCCAGTGTCGTCATTATGGTAGTATTGCTGTTATAGAAATGGCGCTAAGCAAGAAGTGCCAGTTTATAAAATTGCCCCATTACTACTTTGTATAATAATTTGTATACCTCTGATTTTATCACCATGTCTCAGAAGGTTCTGTCTCTTTAATTATGTATGACCCTGCAGATGAGAGTGCATACCATTGAGGGTCATCTACTCCTTGTTGGGATCAGTGTCAAGCTTTTTTTATGGATTAAATGGTGTCTAGCAATGGGTCTGGGTTGACTATTTGGACTTCATTAAGGTCTTTGATGTGGTTCAATGAGGAAGACTGGCATGGAAGCTAGCTATTACAAAAGTAGCTGGAAATTTGGTGAAAAACTGGCTGACTACCACTGTTAATTTTTTTTTGCACAATCTAGTCCATCTTGCTGAAGATTTACATGGTCATTAGAGGTACCTCTGGTCTTGATGCTAGAACTAGTTCTCTTCAATATCATTATTTGTAATATTGCAGAAGTATTTGAGAGGATAAAACATTTCTTGCTTTTGGGTAAACAATAAATCTATAATATGGTACTTACCACCAGGAGGTATAAAAAGTGAGCACAGACTTGAAATAGCCAAAAATTGGTTAAGAATTTGAAACTGGTTCAATGCAAAAAAAAAAAAAAAAGTAAAATTGTGCATTAGAATAAAAAAAATATCACTTAGCCAGTCCTTGATTAAATGCACTGAAACCTGATGCAATTCTCCATGCCTCAATTAGGCACATATCAAGCATATTCTGTAAGTACACACAAATTCTTGGAACGCCCATGTCCCGCCTATGGCCATGTCCCCTTTTCAGATCCACATACTAGAATGTATACGTGCATCTTTATAGAATATGCCTAGCAAGATGCATATGTAAATTCTAATTGTTGCCCATTAGCATCAATAATTGATTATTAGTGCCCAATTATCGGCGCTAATTGTTTGTTCAATTAAATTGGATGTACGACTAAATTTCCATATGCAATTTTTTGTGCCATGGGGAGATTTTATATATGGCACCTAAAAAATAGGCTCAGAAATCAGTGCTAAGCATATTCCATAAACGGCACCTTGATTTAGGCGTGGTATATAGAGTACACTTTGTTGATATCTAAGCACTTAAACTATGCGCCTCCATTTACACCAATGAAAATGTAGCATAAATCCCAGCATGTAGATTTAGGTGCACTAGATCATATTCTATAACATAAGGACATACGTGTTGCCAATACTGGGACAGACTGAAGGTCCATTAAGCCCAGCATCCTGTTTCAACAGTGGCCAATCCAGGTTACAAGTACCTGGCAAGATCCAAAAATAGTACAAAACATTTTATGCTGCTTATCCTAGAAATAAGCAGTGGATTTTCCCAAGTGCATCCAAATAATGGGTTATGGACTTTTCTTTTAGGAACAAACCTTTTTTAAACCCTGTTAAGCTAATTGCTTTATCATTTTTGTTGCCCTTCTCTGTACCTTTTCTAATCTGCTATATTTTTTTGAGATGTGGTGACCAGAATTGCACACAGTATTTGAGGTGTGGTCACACCATGGAGCACTACAAAGTCGTCATAACATTCTCATTTTTGTTTTTCATTCCTTTCCTAATAATGCCAAACATTCTATTTGCTTTTTTAGTGGCTGCTACGTATTAGCAGAGGGTTTCAACATCATCAACAATGACACCTAGAGACTTTGATGACTCCTAGTGCGGAACCTTGCATCACGTAGCTATGGTTTGGGTTCCTCTTTCCAACATGCCTCACTTTGCACTTGCTCACATTAAACGTCAACTGCCATTTGGATGCCCAGTCTCGTAAGCTCCTCTTGCAATTTTCACAATCCTCTTGTGATTTAATAACATTGATTAACTTCCAGTAATTTGCTGATGATACAAATAACTTTTTGTATCATCAGCAAATTTAATTACCATAGTAGTGCTTTCCATCTCTAGATCATTTATAAATATGTTAAAAAGCAGCGATCCTAGCACAGACCCCTGGGGAACACCACTGTCTACCCTTCTCCATTGAGAATACTGACCATTTAATCCTACTCTCTGTTTTCTTTTAACAAGTTTTTAATCTTCAATAGGACACTACCTCCTATCCCATGACTCTCCAGTTTCCTCTGGATTCTATCATGAGGTACTTTGTCAAACACCTGTTGAAAATCCAGATACACAATATCAACCGTCTCACCTTTATTCACATGAGTATTCACCCCTTCAAAGAAATCTAGTAGATTGGTGAGGCAAGTTTTCCCTTCATTAAATCCATGTTGGGTTTGTCTCCTTAGTCCATGTTTATGTATATGCTCTGTAATTTTGTTCTTTCCTTATCGTCCCTCTGGACCGGCCCAGCAGAACTGATGGGTTGTGCAAGCCTTCCAGAAGGTGGAGACTGAGAACACTGATTTCTTGCATGAGCCAGTAAGCATCCAGCACAGCCTCAGCTAGTTTTGGTAATCTTAGTCTCCAATAGGAGAAAGAAGTGCAGAGCCCTTCAGCCTCTCCTTTTCTGACTTTGTTTTCTTATCAGGTATATTTTTCTTACTCTATGTGTGCTGGGATCCTTAAGTTGGCAGAAGTTGAAGCCCTTTGGTGTTTTCTATCACCTTAGGAGTGTAAACTCGGGTGGCCGGGTACTTCCTCCTACTTCCTTCCCTGAGCAGTGTTCTGGTGATTTTAAGTTCAAGCTGGCCTGCACCCCTTCGAAGGAAGGGTTCTGCAGTGCCGCAGGGGAGAGCCACTTTATTTGGTTAAAAAAAAATCTAGGGAAAAGCCGCCTTTACTTCAGCTGCTTTTTTCTCTTAAAACTGAAGGGGACAGCACAGCGATTAAAAAAAAAAAATCTAACACCGCGTTGCGTCCCTTAAATTTGTTCTCTGTTCCATCTTAGCCTGGCTGTTTTCCACAGGAAATGAGCAGGTCAGGACCGCTTGTTCTGTAGTTCAGATGCTCCATTTGTTGGAGGCGCGGGGTGTCTGTGACCGGCATTTGTGAATTCTGTAACGCTTCCAAATCAGAAAACCAGGCAGCCCTAGCAGACTCAGGAGTGCAGGGGACTGCTTCTTCATCGGGTGCGGATTCTTTGCCTTAAACGGGAACCAAGTTTGTCAGGTCCGGTTTTGGCGGGAACGTCCACCATATTGGAAAAACAAACTGTAACTAGACAGTCTGAGATCCGGGCAGCGCATGAAGAGCCTGTTGGAGTGCAAGGAGGGTCCCCCAGAGGAAGAGTTTCTTCCTGAATTTGTCCTGTTGATGTACCAGGCTTTTTTTTTTTTATTAAAGCAGTCATCTCCTTAGTCGATCAAGAATTAGCTAAGATTGAAATGGGCTCCGCCTTTTTGTCAGATGCCTTCTATGATTTACTGAGTGCGTCAGCTAAATCTATGGCTTTAGGAGTGGCAGCTCAATGAACTCTTTGGCTTTGGGGCTGGTTTCCGGACGCAGCTTCTAAGTCTAAGCTCAGAAAGTTTCCTTTTAGAGGATCTCTTTTATTTGGTGAAGAAGTACATAAGATGGTTAGGAGTTTGGGGGATACCAAAATGCCTAGGCTTCCGGAGGATTGACCAAGGGCTATTGGGCATGGACGTTTTGACTCCTAGAAGTAGTGTACATGATTCTAGGTGTTTTCAGTTGGGCAGAGGAACCCCCTTCCAGAGGTCTTGTTATTTCCAGCATATGCAGCCCTTTCGTGGAGGGTGCCAAGGGGGCAGGGACATCAATTTCTCTTCCTAGGTGCAAGATCAGCCAGCACAGTGAAGGTGCTCAGGTTCGTCCTCCAGTTCCAGTTGGAGGTCGTTTGACAAGAGTTTCACTGGAGATGGGCTCAAATTACCTCCAACCAATTGGTGCTCAAAATTATTCACGAAGGGTATTCCTTAGAATTTGATCATGTCTTACCGGATGTATTTTTGGAATCCCCCTTCGGTGTCAAGAAAGGCTCAAGTGGTCAGGGAGATGTTAGATTGTTTGTTGTCTCTGTGAGCAGTTTGCCCAATTCTGGATCTAGAGTGAGGCTCCGGCAGATATTCCATCTGTTTTGTGGTTCCAAAAAAGGAAGGGTCCTTCTGTCCCATCTTAGATTTAAAAAGAGTCAACAGGGCACTTCCGGTTTCTCCTTTCCGGATGGAGACTCTAAGGTCGGTAATTGTGGCTGTTCACTCAGGAGAATTCTTTACAACTATCGACTTGACAGAGGCCTATCTACACATTTCTATTCTGCCGGCACATCAGTACTTTTTTTGCTTCGCAATTTTATGTTAGCATTTTCAATTTTCGGCAATGCTTTTTGGTCTTGCCACAGCTCATTGGACATTTACCAAGGTTATGGTAGTTGTGGCAGCGGCCCCTCACAAAGATGGTATTTTGGTACACCCATACCTAGGCAACTGGCTAATTCGCGCAGAGTCGTATCTGGAGATTTGTCTAGTGACTGCTTAGGTGGTGCATTTCCTGGAATCCCTCGGTTGGGTGATCAACCCACTCGTTTAGTCCTGTCTCAGACCCTAGACTGACTGGATGTAACATTCAGTACCCTTCAAGGCAGAGTTTTTCTACAAGAAGTGTGGATTTTAAAGTTGCAGGCTCAGGTACGGAACCTCAGAGGTCACAAAAACCTGTGTGCTCGGGATTATCGACAGGTACTAGGGTCTATGGTGGTGGCTATAGAAGTAGTACCGTGGGCCAGAGCTCACATGTACAGTCTCCAGCATTCTCTTCTTTTCCGATGGTTGCGTCAGACGGACTCTCTGGGAATCAGGTTGTCTTCCAGTGTCAGTATGTCAAGATCTCCACTGGTGGCTGCATTCCAGCAATTTGTCCAAGGATGATCCCTGGAATCCCCTCAGTGGATGGAGGTGAAAATGGATGCCAGCCTCAGGGGCTGGGGAGCCATTTGCATGAATCAGCTGGTGCAGGGTTTATGGTCACAGCAAGAGGTTATCTGCTCAATCAATCTGTTGGAGACCAGAGAGATTCAGCTAGCCCTACTGTAATTCTAGAGTAGTATGGGTCTTGTCAGACCATGTTACAGCGGTGGCGTATATCAATCGACAAGGAGGGATGAAGAGTTGGCTATTGCATCTGGGCACTCCTGTCTTGGGCAGAGAACCATCTGACAGCCTTGCATGTCGCTGGAGTCCTCAGTGTGCAGGCTGATGTCCTCAATCATCGGACCCTGGATCCAGGAGAATGGTCTCTCAGCTCAGAGGCCTTCGAGGCCATAGTTTGCAAGTGGGGTCAACCGGTGATGGACTTGATGGCGACTCATCAGAACGCCAAGGTTTCCCTGTTTTACAGCCGTAGAAAGGAGATGCATTTGGAGGGTTTGGATGCGCTGCTTTGTTGGTGGCGGCCAGACCTTCTGTACGTGTTTCCTACTTGGCCTCTGGTGGGTCGTGTCATTCAACAGATCGAGAAACATGCAGTTCTGATAATTCCAGTGGCACCAGACTGGCTGAGACGGCCATGGTATGCAGCTCTCAGGCGTTTTCTCATGGAGTCTGTACGTCTGCTCGGATCAATAGGCCTTCTGTCTCAGGGTCCAGTTCTCATACCTAATCAGGCTCGATTTTGTTTTACAGCTTGGCTCTTCAGAGGGCTAGGTTGAGAAAGCGTGTTTTTTCAAAGGAAGTTATTTCTATCATGTTCCATTCTTGGAGCCACTCTACTTCTTTGGCTTATGTTTATGTTTGGAAGATTTTTGAGGCCTGGAGTATTGAACAAACAATTTCACCTTTCAAAGCTTCTGTGTCTCAAGTTCTGGATTTTCTGCAACAGGGGCTGGACAAGGGGCTCGCGTTAGCTTCGCTTAAAATTCAATTAGTGGCGTTGGCGCCCTTCCGAGGCCAGATAGTCATCCATCTGCTGGAAGGCATGCACAGCCCATCAGTTCTGCTGGGCTGATCGGGAGGGATTAAAGGAAAGCAAATTAGCAAGTAGGAGGACCTAATTTCTCCTTATAATAGCCTCTAAGATTTTGCTCGGTGTTAGAGCTAGTTCTGTCCCAGTTCCCTCCTAAGCCAAGTCCCTTTCAGTATCCTGTTTCAGTCAAGCCAAGTCCCTTTCAGTAATCCTGTTCCAGCCAAGCCTGTTCCAGAATCCTGTTCCAGCCAAGCCAAGTCTGTTCCAGAATCAGGTTCCAGAATCCTGTTCCAGCCAAGTCTGTTCCAGAATCTTGTTCCAGTCAAGCCTGTTCCAGCCAAGCTTGTTCGAGAATCCTGAATCCTGTCCCTGCCTTGTTTATTGTCTTTCTTCTGTTGTTCCTGTTGCCTAGCTACTACCCTGTCTTGCCTGTCTAGTTGTGCTTTGCCTAGTCTCTTTCAGTCTAGTCCTGTCTGGATCCAGTCCTTGCCTTGTCCTTGTCTTGCCATTTTCTGGATCCAGTTTTAATCTGCTTCTGTGTTTTGCCTTGTCTTGCATTTCTGGGTCCCAGTCCCAATTTTAATCCAGTTCCGAATCTTGCCTTGTCCTGTCTGGTTTCCAGTTCTGGCCTTTTGCCTTCTTTTCCTTGCCTCGTCTGGATCCGGTTCTTGTGTTGTCCATTGTGTTTAGTTACGTCTGTCCTGCCTTGTTGAGTCTGTTAGTTTATCCTAGTCCAGTCTGTTCTGATTCCTGCCTGTGATTTGTCTGCCAAAGCTCCGGCTTTGGTCGAAGAGCTCACCATTCCTGACAGTTGTGACACAGGCTCACCAGTGTATCATGTCCCTGATGACCCTGGAACCATTTTTAAAAATTTGCATTATATTGGTCACCCTCCAATGTACAGCACCCTGCTTGATTTTAAAGATAAATTACATATTACTAACAATAGCTCTGCAAGTTCATTTTTTGATTCTATCAGTACTCTGAGATTTATACAGTCTGGTTCAGGCAATTTACTACTCTTCAGCTTGTCAAATTGCACCATTACATCTTCCAGTAGTTTTACAGAGATTTGTTTCAATTTCTCTGATCATTAGCATTGAATACCATTTCTGGCATTGGTATCTCTCCCACATCTTCCTCAGTGAAGACTGAAGCAAAGAATTCATTTAATCTCTCCACTTATGGCCTTGTCTTCCCTGAGTTCCCCTTTTACCCCTCAGTTATCTAGCGTTTCAAATGTGTTTTTGCCTCCAGAGCACTCTTCTTTTCAAAGCCTCTTTTTGCCTTCCTTATCAGCGTTTTGCATTTGACTTACCATTTTTGAGTGTTTTCTATTATTTTCAGTCAGATCCTTCATCCGTTTTCTGAAGGATTTTCTTTTAGCTCTACTAGCTTCTCTCGCCTCACTTTTTTTTTTACCATGTCTGCTGCCATTTGGCCTTCCTTCTTCCTTTTTTAATACATGGTTTATATCTTGTGTGAACTTCCAGGATGGTATTTTTGAACAGTATCCAATTTTTTACCTTTGCAGCTGCTCCTTTTAATTTTTTTTTTTTTTTACTGTTCTTTTCAGTTTATCATAGTCTCCTTTTTAGATTTCCTGTGTGTACTTACTCCAGAACTTATATCAAAGCCTTGGTTATGTAGTAAGAAAATAAAGAGGGAAAAAAGTTTTGTGGACCTGCTTACCTCTAGGATTTGAAACGTGAAGATACTAGAATCACAGTGGGGATATATATTTTTTTATTAGAACAGAAGAAACGAATTAGCCTATACATGTAACTGGGTGCAATTTCCTGGAACATTCTGAAAATCAAACTATAAAGTTTATACAGAAGTTGTGCTTCAACAGGGAGCCAATGTAGCACAACAATTAGCAGAGTTGCCCTATCATATTTATGACAGGCAGATATTAAGTGGGCTGCTAAATTTGCACTGTTTGTAGTCTTTTCCAAAGATTTTTTGTACATCCCAAATAAGCAATATTACAGTAATCCAATTTGGACAATAACAATGATTGTACAGCTGATCTAAACTTGTCCTGTTGGAAATATTTTCTTGTTCCCCTCAGTTTACACATAATCCAAAAACAGCCTTTCACCAAAGAATTCACTTGCGTCTCCCTTGTTAAATTACAATCCAGTGTAATCCCTAGAATCTTCAGTGGGGGTTCTAAATTATAAACTATGTTGTCAACATTTAAAGAATTTTCTAAATCTGCTTTTGTTTTAGATCCAATTAAAAGGAATTTAATTTTGGTTTAATTTAGGATGAAACTAAGGGGCCCTTTTACTAAGATGCAGTAAAAAGTAGCTTATGCTAGTTTTGGCACGTGAAATTGGCGTGTTCTGGGCCACTTTTTACCACATCGGCACAAAGGCCTTTTTTAAAAATGGGGCAGTAAATGGCCGTGCGCTAATATTAAAATTAGGGTGCAGCTGTTTACTGCCTGAGCCCTTGCCACCACCAAGGTGGTAGGGGCTCACACGCTACTTAAGCGGTAATTTGGCAGTGCGCGGCACTCTGCCAATTACCACTGGGAACGCTCCCCATGGTAGAAAATAGAAAATTATTTTCTGCTTTGGGAAACTGCTTGTTCCAACTTCATAAGTACCACCAGGCTCCTAAGCACTACCCTGGCGGTAGGGCCAATTTGGCACATGCTACCTGCACAGTAGCTCTACCATAGCTTAGTAAAAGGGCCCCTAAGCCATCTATTCTGTAATGAGAGACATAACGATTGATATCCTTGATTTAACCCCATTAAAGTCAAGACCCACTGATAGCAAAATAGTGATGATATCAGCATAGATATAAACATAAAAAACAGCTTCTTCCAATTTAATTCCCAGGGAATTAAAACATAAGAACATTGAACAGGATAGGAGAAAGTGGGGAGTCCTACTGCACCCCACAAGTTGCAAACCAACTTCCATCCTTCTTAACTCTTTAAAACTTATTTGTGAAAAATCCCTTAAACCAAATGAGTACATTATCAACTATGCCTATATTTTGTTAATATCTGGAGCAGTATGTTATGATCAACAATGCATGTTTGTTAGGTGTATCATTAGTATTTTGCTAACATTGTATTATATCTCAGCATTTGAATACCAGAGCTGTCAAATGTGTATATTTTTGATATTGTTTCATGGTAGTTCTATTATTAGGTTTCAATTTACTGTTTTCAAGTTTACATCATTTATTGTATTTATGTTTATTCTTGGTTATTTTACTATTGTTATGCTGTTAACAAAATTGTAAGTTTTATGTTAAACTGTACCTGCTGTACTCCGCCTTGGGTGAATCTCTTCATAAAGGCAATTAATAAATCCCAATAAATAAATAAAACAGGATCGAAAGCACTGGGGAGGTCGAAATGTATAATAAATGTCTCTTGTAATTTCTGCTCTTCCTAAACTGCTAAACTGTGTGAACATACACCTGATAGATTTCCTTTCTCCCTATGCCTCCTGTCAGTCATCAATACTTATAGATCTTGCGTCAGAAATTAGTCCTCCAGCAGTAGACGAAATGTTCCTTCTCTCGGATTTTTTGGTAGCAGCTGGCTATGCTAAAATATGCTATATGTTTATCAAGCTTTTTTCCTTCTTTATCTCATTTGTATATAACTGACTGCTATGCTGAGATTCCAAAACAACTCTAGAGATGCAGCAGTAACCCCTTTTATTCCTAAGAATTTTTTCTGTCAAGCAGGAGATCTCCTGCTCTCACCTCTTTCCTGCAGGCTGCCTTGTAATATTTTCTCTCTGCTTCCTCTCTCTCAGATTAGGGGTCTTTATATCATCTGCGCTGGAAGAGTTAGAGAATATGCATGTGTGTTTCTCTTTCTTTCCCTGGTAGGAACAGAGCCAGTGCAAAAGGATAGGGCACACTAGGTAAACTTTCAGCCTTAACCCCCCCCCCCCCCCCCCCCCACACACACACACACACACATTTCTGTAAAACACATAATTGGAAGTCATGAGGGCAATCCTGTAAAAGTTTGCTGAGCATGAATTCTATAATGGTATTTTCATGCCAACATTTAGGCATTATCATTTCCACCATGTGAAAGGTAAGCAGGCATAAATGTTAGCATGTAAATATTAAACTTTAGCATGTAACTTATAGTATCCTATAATTTATCCCCCAGATTCTATATAGCGCAATTTAAGTTGTTCACGCAAATCTGGTATTCTGGATTTGTGCACAACATGATTAGTTAATCCAATCAGTGCGGAAAGTTGCTAATTAACAAGCAATTATTGAACTAATTGGCATTAATTAGAATTGACGTGCACAACTAAGTGTATTCTGTAACGTGATGCGCATGAATTCTAAGTCGCATAGTTGAAAAGGGGGTGTGGAATGGGCAGGTCGTGGGTGTTTCCAAAATCTATGCACATTGTTATAGATTATACAGTCTACAGCTAATTTAACTGTCGGTATTTACACCAAGTTTTATTTGGTGTAACACCCATGATTAAATTTATTTGTGTGGAGAGGAGCTTGGCATATTTTATAAACCACATGGAAATTTATGCGTATTTTGTAAAGTACACCTAACTTTAGGCCTACCCTTGCTCTGTCCATGTGTGCACCCTCCTAGTAGTTGCATGGTATGTGGGTTGCGCACTAAGGGCGCCTTTTACCAAACGGAGGTAAAAGGTGCCCTGCAGTGGCATTGGCACACAGATTTGCTGCGCACCAAGGCTCCCTTTTACTGCCGCCAGTAAAAGGCTTTTTTTTTTCTTTTAAATAAGGAAATAGCCATGCAATAAGTTAAACATCTGCTGCATAGCCATTTCCTGGGGGACTCCGTACTACCTCCTATTTAGGAGGCGGTAGGGGCTCCGGTGGTAACCTGGCAGAAACCGGGAAACTCTGCCTGATATACCGCCGTGCATGCACCTGGCACTAGAAAATTAAGAAATATTTTCTAGTTCCAGAATTGGGCTACAGCAAGAGTCAGTAGGTCTGAATTGCCACACGCCAAGTCGGTGCTACCCTTACCGTCCTTTTGTAAACGAGCCCCTTATCTTATAGAATACCGTTTATTGCCCAACTAGCAGTTATGAACATGAATTTTACATTCATAAGTGTATGTACTTGTACTCTAAATGGCGCTTGCAGTTAAAGGTAAGCTTTTAAATAGTAAACTTCATTTTGAAGGAAGGGTAGGCACTGATGGTTTTTTGAGTCTTGGTGTGGCCATTAGGATTTACTGTTTTGCTTTTGCCTACACCTGCTTTTTTGCTCCCCCCCCCCCCCCCCCCCCAGTAAAAAAGCTGTTACCCTTGGTGACTGCCTAGTCATGTCTAATGGTTGGTCCAGCACTGGGTGAGAATGAGGCCAGGTAGTTGGTTTCCCTTTGAAAATTTAGGCTGTTGTGGAGAATTCCAGTGGTACAAATCTACCCCTGTGCATAATAAGTGGAGGGAAGTTTCAGCACAGTGAATTTACTCTGGTAACTATTTTAGGGGCCCTTTTACTAAGCTGCAGTAAAAAGTGGCCATTTGTACTGCAGCTGGGAAATAGCTGATTTTCTATTTTGTCTATTAATGACCACCTGCTAATGTTGTCATTAGCATTCGGCCATTAAAAACATTGGTGCATGAGCACATACCCACACCTGTTTTGTAGACGGTAAGGGCTCACAGAGTACTGTAGCTGTGCTAACTGACAAGCCCAGGGATGACCCTTCTCTGCCTCGGACATACCCCCTCCAAGAAAATGAAATAAAAATTTTAAATATTATTAGTGTTGCGATTAGCACACACAGGTTTGGAACTTAACACAGGACGCCTAAGCGCATCCCGCAGTAAGCCATTTTAAGCTACAGTAAGCACATGCTAGCACTCGCTACAATTTAGTAAATGGACCCCTTAGTTATCTGAATACATTTCTTTGAAAACTGTCTTAACACTGCATATCCTCTGTATGCTTTCAGAAGCACCAAAGATAGCCCACTATCATTTTTTTCTTGCTACTTCTGTTTGTGAAGGTGTTTTATTCCATCCAAGCCAAAGGAACATTAGACATTATATATAAGGATTCGAGAATGGTGAGCCATCTGTCCATCTAGAGGCAAAATAACTCTCAGAAAACCTAATGGAATGAAGCTAAATTTTGCGGGGGGGGGGGGGGGGGCCAGGGTAAAGGTACTGATTTTGAAAATGGTCCAGATCAGACTGGGTCTTCCACAAAACAGTGACCCAATGCATTCCTATGGGACATGTAGTCCCAGTAGATGCAGCATAGAAATGCTGATACATTGAAATCAGGTTAGAGAATTACTTCTTTCAAACTATACCATGCCTCCTGTCTCCTCTCCTTTCTCAGGCAAAGATGCATACTTGCACTGATACGTAGTTTCACGTTTATTTAATACTTGGCATTACCACCCATCGGGTGCTGTCGAAGCAGTTTACTTTTAGCAAATTTAATATAAACTGAGATAACACCTGCAACAACATTCCAAAAAAGTAAAGAGGGAACTCTATTTGTTAGATAGGAAAGATAAAGGAGGAAACAATTAATTGCTTTGCATTCCAGAAAGAATGACTCTGACTTTTTCAGGGTGGATTGAGAAAGAAGTAAATGGAGAGGGGGAGCTCTATAGTAGGGCCCATAATATATGTTTGTCTGGGGTCCATTATATCGTGATAAACTTTGTGCTTAAGGCATATATTTTAGTGAGGAATCTAAAGGGTTCCTTTTGAAATCTGAACACATGAAGTCATGTTATAAACCTGGAGAAAGGAAATATGAAGAAAGGTTGTTGATTTTTTTTAAATAGTCTACCAATCAGAGATGGTGGCAGAGCCATGGCCCTGGGTGGACATGGGCCCATCCACTTATACCTCAGGTCAGTGGTGTGCTGGGAAATTTTTATGAGCAGGCTCTCTCTCTAGGCATAGTCAGCTTTGCAATTTGGGGAGGCCTGGGATGAGCTAGGGGGGGGCAACGTATTCCTCTCTCTCCCCCTCCCCCCCCATGTGGGCATGCTAGGCATACCTTTGCTGGTAGGGAGGCTAAGCCTCACCAGCCAAATACTACCACACTCCTTGCTGCTTGTTTGTGGCTATGAGCAGCATGCCAAGAATTTTTACTCATACATTAAATTTGGCTGGCGGGGCTCGGTATCCCTGCCAACAAAGGTAAAGGAGTTCAGAGACACCTAGGGTGGCCCATCTTAAAGCTGGAGATTTACCACTGCTATTCTGGTGACTGAAGACCAATGAGTGAGATTTTCTTGTGGGCAGCAGGCTCCCAGCCATGTCTAAGACTAGTTCTGGCAGACGCACATTCCAAAAACTGACACATTCTGAGCATTAAATAGAAAATAAAATTCATTTTCTATCTTTGTTGTCTGGTCATTTTATTTTTCTAATTATGTTGGTCCCAGTCTCTGGTTTCTGCTTTCCTTTTTCTTCTCTTAGTTGTTTCACCAGAGCCTCCTTGTCCATTTGGCACTTCCTTTCTCTTCATGTCCACTATCCATCTTCTCTCTGCATCCCTATCTGTCTGACCCAGCATCACCCCCTGTCTTGCCACCATGTTGAGCATCTTTCATCTCTGTGTTCCTATTCTTGCCCTGTCCAACATAACTCTTCTGTATCCTTATGCCCCCTGCCACGTGCTAGCATCTCTCCCTCTCTCTTCTCTCCCCCTGCCCCTCCCCCCAGGGATCAGCAAGTGTTCCTCTCTCTTTCGTTCTGTCTCTTCTTAGCAGGGTCAGCACTTCTCCCTTCTTTCCCTGCAGGTCCTAGCACCTCTCTCCTTGTCCTTCCAATCCCCCCCCCCCCCCAAGACCAGCACCTCTTTCCTTCTCTGTACCCCATCCTCTTCCTCATTACCTTCACCTCGCTGAATCTCTTTCTTTCTTTGTTACCAAACCTCCTTGTCCAGCACCTCTGTCCCTCCTTGACCCACTCCTTATGCAGCATCTCTGTCCCTCCCTACCACTCCTAATGCAACACTTCTCTCCCTCCTTGCCACACACCATGCAGTACGTGTCTCCCTCATTGCTCCCCCAGTGCAACACTTCTCTCCTTCTGTGCCCCCCATGCTGCACCTCTCTCTGTTTCTCCCCTCCCCCCATGCAGTACCTGGCTGGCTTTCTCCCTTTCCCCCCCCCCCCCAACAATGCAGTATTTGTCTCCCTTGTTGCCCTCTCCCCCCAAGAAGCAACTCTCTTTCTCCCTACCTCTCTTAATGCAGCACCTCTCTCCCTCCCTCCCCATGCAGTACCTTGTTGCTCCGGATCCCCCCACAATGCAGTATCTGTCTTCCTCCCCCCACCCCCCGAAGCAGCAATACTCTGCTCTCTCTCTCTCTCCCCTTGCACCTCCTTGCCTCTTGCCCGTCTTCTTCTCCTGCTATTAATTTTTTGTTTAAGCAGTGCTGGAACACATCAGCAGTAACAGGCTGCTTCAGCCAATCCCAGGGGCCTTTCTTT
Organism: Microcaecilia unicolor; assembly: GCF_901765095.1. Taxonomy (NCBI): domain Eukaryota; kingdom Metazoa; phylum Chordata; class Amphibia; order Gymnophiona; family Siphonopidae; genus Microcaecilia; species Microcaecilia unicolor. The sequence continues at coordinate 577,846,590 of NC_044032.1, read as the reverse complement.
AGGCTGTCCCGCCCCCAGGATTGGCTGAAGCAGCTTCTTCCTGCTGACGTGTCCCAGGCAGCACTGCTTTTAAAAAAAAAAAGTTAATTGCGGCAAAAGAACAGCGGATCCGGGGGGGGGGGGGGGGGGATGGATACAGAGAGAAGAAGTGCTGAGTGGGGGAAGAAGATGCCCAAGCCACAGGGGGGATGCCACTGACACTGCCACCGCTGCCGCCAGGAGGGGACCTGAGCCCAAATTTTGGGAGCCAGTTGTTAAAGTAGCTACTTTAACAACCAGCTCCCAAAATTCTGAAAAAATAACTATTGGTATGTATGGCCAGGATTCCCCAAGCCATACAAGCTGAAGGTATCCTCAGCCCAACCCTCAGGGCCATCAGGGCACTGTGGTAGTCAGTGGCAGCTGCGCATTTTCAGTTCACGCTCAAGAAATGATCATTCGCAGAGTGCCAGCATTGGTGGCTGGGAGCACAGCTACTGACTTCCAAAGTGTTCTGATGTCCATGTTTTGGCTGAGGATATCTTAAGTGAGTGGGGCTTGAGGGTCCTTGCCAACCAAGTTAATTAGTTTGGTGGAGGAGGTGGGGAGCAGGAAGCATGGAGGAAATGCCTCATGCCTATTCATTCCACTCATTGGCCCATCCAAGCATTGCCTTGTGGCTCTGCCACTGGGGGGGTGATGGAGGCCAATATGTGTTAGAATTTAAGCATGCTTTGGATAGTTATGGAGAACAGTGATCAGAATAGATTGTGAAAAAGACAGAGATGGGGGAAATCTGGATGCTGGAAGTATTGAACTTGTCTGCTCATCTACCCACAATGTTGAAGAATTGAGGAGGACAGACAAAATTGCGTTGGTGAAATACTCTCTTCCATGCCCAAAATGTGTCCGGCATTCTGGGCCATTGTGGGTAAGACTTGCAAGGAAATTTTCTAAAGAACTTCCAGGGCATGCCAAATTGCTTCCAGTGTGATCTCCGCCGGTTTGACTAATGGTGGAAGAACCGAAAACAGCTCCACTGACTTTCTCCCCGGTCTCTCTCCCTACGGACCTGCACCTGATGGTACTAGTTGAGAAGTGACCACTCCAGTGGAATCCTCAGTCTTCGACGCGCTCTCTCCTGGGTCAGACAGCGTCCCCGGCACCAACCCAGAAGAACCCGATTGAGGCAGTGTGCTGGGACACGGGGGAGCAATAGGACCTGCTGTGCTACACAAAACATCACTCCCAAAGCTCATGCTCTTCTCCCTGCCTTGAGCAGCTGGTACGCCCAAGGTCATTCAGGTAAATGCCGTGATCTCCGATTGATGCATAGGTGGAAAAACCACCTGCCAAGCAGGCAAAGCCGATGTCTTCCTCCGGCGCTTAGGCATTGTAAACTAGGAATGGAGAGAGGAGCGTCATAAGTGTCCTTACACTCTGGCAGCCATCTTGGACTTCCCATTCTTGATTAGATCACTTCTCATGTTGTCCACTCTTTCCAGGGTGTCCACTCTATTGCAAATCTTCGTGAAACCTATGTACTAGTAATGCACTTTAACAGCATTAGCACACTTTAGAAGAGAACTTATCAACATGGGCATTTTATTCAACACCCTGTGCTCAAATATTATGACTTGTGGTAAACATAACTTGTCTTTAACAGTAGCCCACATTGATAACTTCCCCCCTTAGTACATCTAGACCTTTGTTGAAAATACATGCTAGTTTCTTATTTTCCATGCTTGGCAAGTAGTTTGCTATGGGATATTATACTGAATGACTGCATACTGACATAGATATTTCAAGTCTGATCAATAGTTTACAGCACTATGAAAGGTTCTCAGATTACTGATGAACGTCACCTGTTTAATCTACCTTCTGTATAATTAAAATTTCTTAGTATTTATGTATCATGCATCCATGCCTTTTTGCATTTTACAAATTCATCACTCTTCTTATGCTCCCTAATTGATTATTACATTAATTTAGATTAGGTATACAGTAGAAAATCAATATCTGTCCATCCCTTGCTCTTTGCCATAAAGAAAAAAACTACAGATTGCCTAATTTTCTTCCATACTATAGTTGGAAATTTGTTTTAATATTGTGCTGCAATACTATTCTTCAGAGTGAGCATTAAAATACAACTTCGTCTGTTGTAGTATTTACTGTCATATAAAATGTTTTTACTCTAAGGATTTTTATGCAAGTTGTGTATGTCATTGCTGAGAACATGATGCTCTCTGTTGCACTAACTACAGTGATGGATCATGTTTAATAAAGAAAATGCAAAGGATTTAAGAAGTTAATCTGTGAAGAAATAGGACCACTTTTAAAAGTTGTGGTGTCGAAGAGGGAATTTTATTCTCCCAGCCTGACATCACTCTCTCAATGCAAACCTCAACTCCCCCCCCCCCAACCACCCACCTTCCATGTCGCAATACCCCCTGCTGTTGTGACATGTTCTTGCGCAGCTAAGTTCTTTCATATAGACTCTACAGTGAATGTACATGAATAATAAAGATTTATTTAGATATAAAAGACTGTGATTAGTGAGTGGGTTTCCTGCATGCTCTGGCCACTATTCGCGCAGCAGTAAAAATGTTTTTTTGGTGTCATTTTTAATGGCCATTTGCTAATTTCCACATTAGTGTGTGGCCATTACCACTGGGAGCCATTACCGCCACTACTTAGAAGATAGTCAGGGCTCCCACGCTAATCAGGTGGCGCGGAGTACTGTGCCTACACTACCTGATTAGCACAGGCATGCCTACTCTCTGTCCCTAGTCACACCTTCCACACTGGAAAATAAAAAACATTTTCTGGCATGGGATTAGCATGCAGTAGATGAAAACTACTGCGTGAAATGCTTTTTTAGTGCACAGTAGGCCTGCAATAGGCCTACCTCAGCTTAGTTGGTGGTAGGTTTTTTTATGCCCAAGATTGAGCATGCGCATGCACAAAAGTGTAAAGTGCCTATTTTGGATTCTGTGCCTTGGGAGCTCACAGCCTAGGACTGTGAGCTGATAACAGCAGCTGAGCATAGCATGCTGTTTAGTGAGGGTAAAAGAGGGGAGACATAGAGGGGCTATGGTTACGGATGAATGGAATGACTGAGTGGTAAAATTACGGGACGGGATTGGTGAGTTAGCTGTTGTTGGGAAGTGGTGTGGGAGATCTTAGAAGGGAGCTTTCATGGGGAAATCATTCTGTAGGAGGGGAGTGGGTTATCCGCCCTGCCCTCCCTTTTTGGTGGGTATGTCAGGGGTTTGTGTGGTGGCAGAATTGTGGGTGATTGTGATACTGTTGAGGAGGCCTTTGGAAAGTGGGAATTGATTTAAGAATGAATATTCTTCATCATGTGTGGCACCTCCACAAGTATTTGCAGGTCCTGCATCATCACGGACTTGAGGGAATTGGGAATATATGTACTGTAAAGTGATTGATGAGGGTGGTTCAGCACCCGACTGGCTTCAGGTTTGGGGGGAAAAGGCCTCTATATTTGGCATTGGGTATTGTAGTTATGTGTGCTATTGAATGGATCAATTATCAATAACAATAACATCGTTCATTCAATAACACATAATAAAAATAACATAGCTATCCCAGTATGTTTATGATATTGTATTGTAAAATTGGATTCTTACAAGAAATTACTTTCTTATGAATTATTCATAGTTATGTATCCTATACTGTTTATTGTAAGCCACATTGAACTCAAACTTTTGGGATAATGTGGGATATAAATTTCACAAATAAATAAACACACATAACTACAATACCCAACGCCAAATATAGAGGCCTTTCCCCCCAAAACCTGAAGCCAGTCGCTGCCGAACTATCAATCACTTTACAATACATATATTCCTACCTCCCTCAAGTCCGTGATGATGCAGGACATGCAAATACTTGTGGCGGTGCCACACACACGATGAAGCTGCGTTCCCATATTGTGCCAAAGAATTTGTGTAGTTTGGTTTATTGTGGGTATGTATTGAGAGCACAGCTTAGTGTGAATGCTGATGTTATCCTCCTCGTAAAAATAATGGCTTTTTCTTATCGAGCCATGAATCTTTGATTTAGGAGGTTTAATTATTTGATTAATTGATGTTTTGTCCTCCTATCCTCTAGTGTATTTGATTGTTGATTTTATAAAATACATGCAGAAATTAATAACTCCAATAATGCTTTGCCCAGTCTTCTCTGTTGAGTACTCCTACAAGTACACACTTACTTGCATTACATGTACTTTAGGAAGTAGCTAATTTTATATCTGGTTTTTTATGAGACGTAAACCAGCAATGATGTATGAAGACTTTTGCCATCCCGGGGGGGGGGGGGGGGGGGGTTATATATTTAAATTAGGGTTCATAGAAAATTAAGAACTAGAGGTTTACATGGAAATGATGCATGCATCTAAATTAAAAACTGCATCTCTGTGAGTAGGATGGATCATGCAATTAAATAGCTTAATTATGGAAGAATTACTATTAAGGAGAATCCTGAGTAGTATTACAAAAACGACAACATCTTATAACATATCTCTGAAGTTGAAAGGGGTGAGGCAGAGAATGTGTGTTTTTTCACCAGTAATGAGTAAGAAAAATGGTGTGGGTATTTGTTTTGCCTTCCCTACTGATTAATTATTGTTGTGCGACTTACATTGAGGGGAATAATCGAAAGGGGCGCCCAAGTTTTCCTGAGGACGTCCTCGCAGGACGTCCTGGTGAAGGGGCGGGGAAACCCGTGTTATTGAAACAAGATGGGCGTCCATCTTTTGTTTTGATAATACGGTTGGGGACGCCGAAATCTTGATATTTTTGTCGACCTTAGAGATGGTCGTCCCCGATTTTCAGCGATAATGGAAACCGAGCACACCCATCTCAGAAACGACCAAATCCAAGCCATTTGGTCATGGGAGGAGCCAGCATTCGTAGTGCACTGGTCCCCCTGACATGCCAAGACACCAACCGGGCACCATAGGGGGCACTGCAGTGGACTTCATAAATTGCTCCCAGGTGCATAGCTCCCTTACCTTGTGTGCTGAGCCCCCCAAAACCCACTCCCCACAACTGTACACCACTACCATAGCCCTAAGGGGTGAAGGGGGCACCTACATGTGGGTACAGTGGGTTTCTGGTGGGTTTTGAAGGGCTCACATTTACCACTACATGTGTAACAGCTGGGGGGGGGTGGGCCTGGGTCCACCTGCCTGAAGTGCACTGCACCCACTAAAACTGCTCCAGGGACCTGCATACTGCTGTCATGGATCTGGGTATGATATTTGAGGCTGGCATAGAGGCTGGAAAAATATTTTTAAAATTTGTTTTTGAGGGTGGGAGGTGGTTAGTGACCACTAGGGGGGGAGTAAGGGGAGGTCATCCCCTATTCCTTCCAGTGGTCATCTGGTCATTTAGGGCACATTTTTGTGGCTTGGTCATAAGAAAAAAAAGGACCAGATGAAGTCGTCCAAGTGTTTGTCAGGGATGCCCTTCTTTTTTCCATTATCGCCCCAGTCCCGCCTTCGCTATGTCTCCGACACGCCCCTGTGAACTTTGGTCATTCCCGCGACGAAAAGCAGTTGAGGACGCCCAAAATCGTCTTTCGATTATGCCGATTTGGACGACCCTGTGAGAAGGACACCCATCTTGTGATTTGTGTCGAAAGATGGGCGTCCTCCTCTTTCGAAAATAAGCCTGATTTGTGTATCTGTTCTGTTCGGTACAGTAGACACTTTGCCCTTGTATACTTCTCTGATATTGCTCTGTAAAGGACACTATCATATATGGAAATAAATAGCTTGTTTAAAACTTCAAACCTTAAATATGTTTTTCAGATGTCAATACCCTGGAATATTATTATTATTATTATTAGCATTTGTATAGCGCTACCAGACGCACGCAGCGCTGAACACCTGACACAGAGAGACAGTCCCTGCTTAATAGAGCTTACAATCTAAAAATACAAACAGACAAAACAATTAAGGGCGAGGGAAGTACTTGATGAGAAGGAACAAGGGGAGGGCAATTGAGTAGTGGCTAGGAGCCAAAAGCAATACTTCCAAAATTCTGCAAATCAGATTTTCTCTTCAGATAATATAGCTACTTAGTTATTTGATTTGGTGTTCATCTAAATGTAAAGAAGTCGTAAGGCAAATCACTTAGAAGCCCTTTTACAAAGGCATGGCAAACCTACCGTGGGCTTGCCGCATGCCAATCCGGCCTTACCGCCGGCCTATCGCAGGAGCTGGCGGTAATGCCGCCCCCCATTGTGCACCATTTCCGGCATGAAGAAAAGTATTCTTTTCCAGCCCTAGGGGCTTACCCGGCGGTAATCAGACAGCGGCGCTCATTGCCCAGTTACTGCTAGGTTAACGTGGGAACCCTTACTGCCTCCTAAATAGTGTGTACTTACCTTATAGCCATTTCCTTTTTCAAAAAAAGGAAATACTTCTCTCAGCATATGGCAAATACGTGCGCTGATTCCACCACAGGGCCTCTTTGACCGCAGCATGATAAAAGGACCCCTTAGGAAGGAGAGGGTTTTCCAACACATGTGGTATCTTCAGTGGTACAAATGGAGGATTTGTTTTTGTTTTTTTCCTTTTTTAAAAACAATTATTTTTTTTAATAGTTGTGTCTTTACTAATATCTGTGGACCTATCAGCTGCTTTCTATTTACTCGACCAAAATCTTCTTTTGAACCACCTAAAGTCTATTGGTTTTACAGGAGTGGTGCTGCACTGGTTCAAGTCTTTCTTGCAGGATTACAGTTTCTTCAGGAAGGCAGTTTCTACAGCATGATCTTTACAGTGTGGTATGCCACAGTGCTCTGTTCTGTCTCTGTTATTTAACGTTTCCCTTAGTCTTCTGGTAACAGTAATACAAGATCTTGGTATAAGCGTTTTCTATTATGCAGATGATAATCTGTTGATTCAGTACACAAATTTTATTAATCCTGATCTTGAACCACTCCAACATTGCCTAGATGTACACACATGGTCTTTTTTTGAACCCAGACAAAACCACTGCATTCTGGATTTCCAGTCTTTCTGAATGTCCCATCTTTAATACCATGGGTTCTCCAGTCCCATTGGTGGACTCTTTTAGATACTTAAGGATAGTAATACACTATCGGCTGGCCTTTCATGATCACATTACTTCAGTTGTTAAAAGGGGATTTAAATAAAAACATTTGCACCAATTTTAACAGATACTATATTGATGATACAACTCTAAATACATTAATTCAGGCTCTCCTTATTTTGAGACTTGAGTACTGCCATACCACCTGTGCTGGTATAACTTCCTGTAATCTGAGATGACTTCAAACACTACAGAATACGGCTGTTAGACTTCTTTGTTGTGCCCATCAGTTTGATTCAGCAAAACCCCTATTAATGCAATATCATTGGCTCCCAATCCAATATAGGATTTTTTTTGAGATGATAGTCTTGGCCCATAAAGCACTTTGGGCTCCTTTTACTAAGCAAATGCTTTACTTGCCGCACAGTCATTTCCTGTACGAAAGCGAGATTTCCCTTTTACAAGCTGCAGTAAAAGGGCGCCTTGGCACATGTGAAAAACAAGTGCCGACACCAGAGCAGTCCCCCTTTTGCCACAGCTTGGTAAAAGGGGCCCTTTATACTGAGATTCCTTTATACTTAATCTATGATTGTACTATACAGGCCTACTAGAATACTTTGTTTCTTATATGAACATGGTCTTGCCCTCCCATCACCATCAGTAGCCAGGTATGCTGATACTAGATCTTGTGCTTTTTGTGTTGTTGTTGTTGTTGCACCTGTTCTATGGAATGCACTTCCTGAACCCCCATAGGCTGAAGTTTAGGACATCACTAAAGGCTCATTTTTATATGTTAGCCTTCGGCCTCTGAGTCTTTAAACTTTAGGGGAGAGGAGACTGCTGAACAAGAATTGCACGTGTTGGGGTATGTGGCATTGTGATTTTGTTTGACAGTAATGATTGGATTGGTTGTCTGATTTAGGTTGATTTATGTCATTGCTTGCAATGTTTGACTGCATTGTTCAATATACGTGCTTAAATTTGAACTTGAATGAGTGTTTGGAGTTCTTTTCTTCCTGTTTGATTTGGTAAACCAATCTGACATGTACATTAACAAAGGTATATTAACCCACAATAACCATAGCTAAAGCAGAGATATATTGTATAATATTTGATCATGCAGGGATATCTTCAACATTTACAATGGGAGGCGGTTTGTCTTCTCAATCTGAAAGGGTACTTTAACTGTAAGCCTTTTGAGGATCCTAATTTAGTAGATCAAGTTTACAAGGCAACAATGAATATTTTTCACATGAGGTTTTGCTCAGTAGTAAATGGGACACTATTTCAAAGTATCTCTTAAGGGAGTGTTTATAAAGTTTTGTGCAGGAGAGCACAGATAAAGGAAGTGGGAACTGCACAATTTGGAAAGCGAAATCCAAGCAAATTCTGTGTCAGTAGGGAAAAAGCTTAATAATTGAGGTACACAGAGAACCATATCAATAGCTTCATAAGCTGAGATACCAGTATAATAATTGTAGTCAGCAAGCAGGCAAATTAATTTACTTACAGAAAGCTAGCTATTCAAAGAGTAATAAAAATGGTCATTTATATGTACACAAGTTAAAAGTAAGAAGGGATAGGGAGAAAATTGAAACTCTACAATGATCTCATGCTAAGTTAATTTATTATAGGGTAATGAGATTGTCCAACAATTTATAAAATACTATTCTATGCAGTCAAAACCTATTTGTAATGTTGATGATATTAATATATTTCTTTAATACATTGGATTGGCCCCAATTAAATGTGAAAAAAAAAAGTAAATTGGACTCTTCCAGTTACAGGGAAGGATGTTATGAAAGACATTAAGGGCTCCTTTTACTAAGCCGTGGTAGTGATTCCCGTACAGCAAATGGGATGAAGCCCATTCAGTTTCTATGGGCTTCGTTGCATTTACTGTACCAGGACTCACTACCACAGCTTAATAAAAGAAGCCCTAAATCACTTAACACTATCCAGTGCCTTAAGAGGCGTTATGATGGAATTTTATCAAGCCTTTAATTGCAAACTGGCTCCTATACTTAGGGACCCTTTTGCTAAGCTGCTTTAACTAAAGTGGGATCTATTGATCAGTAGACAGTAGCTCAGACCTGCACTACTGTCTACTGCGGTAAAAATGCAGCTGCTGTGGTAAAAATCCAACATTATCCCCTGGATTCTATATAGCGTAACCAAAATTGTGCAGGCAAATCCAGTCTTATTCTGGATTTGCGTGCACAATTTAATTAACAAGCCAGTCACTGCCAATAATTGCCACTTAACAAGCAGTTATTGACACTAATTAGAATTTACGCACACAGCTTGCTAGGCATGTTCTGTAAAGTGGTGTGTGTAAATTCTAATATGCACTGTCAAAAAGGGGGCATGGCCATGGATGTGGAATGGGCAGGTCGTGGGCATTCTGAAATAAAACTATGCATAGGGTTATAGAATACACATGGTCCACGCCTAACTTAGGTGGCAGTGTTTACACCAAGTTTTACTTGGTGCAAATGGACGAGCCTAGAGTCAGGTGCAGGTACGGCCGCTAGGCATATTCTATAAACCCGCTAGGTGTATTCTATAAACCACACCTAAATCTAGGTGCAGAATACACCTAGGTCGCCGATTTTTCAGGTGCCATATATAGAATATAGTCCTATCTGCCTAATGTGAAAGTGGGTAGGTTTGGACTGCTTCCTAAAGGAAAAGTCCATAGACCATTATTAAATGGACTTGGGGAAAATCCACTATTTCTGGGATAAGCAGTATAAAATGTTTTGTACTTTTTTGAGATCCTGCCAGGTATTTGTGACCTGGATTGGCCACTGTTAGAAACAGGATGCTGGGCTTGATGGACCTTTGGTCTGTCCCAGTGTGGCAATACTTGTGTACTTATGTATGTAAGCATGACATGGGATTGTGGCTGTGAAGTTATCTGTGACAGCATAGTGCAGAGTTTCCCAAGTCTGGTCCTGGAGTACCTCTTGTCAGTCAGGTTTTCAGGATATTCACAATGAATATTCATGAAAGAATATAAAGGAGGCAGTGTATGCAAAACAAGTTCATGCATATTCATTGTGAATACCCTGAAAACCTGACTGGCAAAGGGTACTCCATGATTGGACTTGGGAAACACAGGCATAGTGTACTGGTTATGGAGATGCCACAGTGTTCTTCCCCCTCCCCCTTTGTGCATCTATCCCCCAATCCCTCCTGTAACCCTCCACAGCATCCTGCATCCCCAGATCACAATTAGAAGATCCCCTGCACTCCCTGGCACATGGTCAAGCCTCCCTCCCTTCCCCCTGCACTCTTTGACACAAGTATAAGACCCCCTCTCATCCCCCAGTTACAATTAAAGATCTCCTGCACTCTCTGACACAGTTTGGAAACATATGGGAGGAGCACGGGGCGGGAGAAGAAAGTGTCACCCATCAATGTGAACATTCTATAGAATATTATTAGCTCTGTATGTTGATTGTCAGATCTAGAAGCACCCTCCTACACCAGCCGTTGACTTGCATAAGTGGGTGCACCTTGTTTTGGACGCACCAATGTCAGTTGCTATTAGTATTCTGTAATGATATCAGGGCATCCTGATGCCATTAAAGAAATGGCACTTTCTGTATTGCATCGGGGCACCAAAAAAGACACCAGTTTAAAGGATTGCTGCCTAATTTTTCAGAGTTCAGCCGAAAAAAGGAAGATTTAAAGACAGGCAAATAATTATTGAGATTTTCAGTATCCTCTATCTCAACTTCAGAATGGTGACAAATCTTCTAATTCAGACAAATACCATGATTTCTTAGTCTTTAACTTTTGGAATTGAATTCCTTTAGGACTTTTAACCTTGATTCTTGTATTGGGTTTTAGCAAAATATTCAGCTGTTTGTTTGTTTATTTATTTATTTATTTATTTATTGCATTTGTACCCCACATTATCCCACCTTTTTGCAGGCTCAATGTGGCTTACAGAGTGTTGTTATGATGCAGTCATTACATGATCTTAAATACAGTCGATAATAAGCTGAAGGTAGGTGATTTAGATGCAAGGTGCTAGGTAAGGTGTTGTGAGAGGTGTTTTTGATGCACCTGAGTAGTTTGAGGAATGATTTATTAAGGATGTCTTTAGTAGGCTTTGTTGAAGAGATGTGTTTTCAAAGATTTGCGAAAGCTGGTTAGATTGTCCATATTCTTCAGGGCCATGGGTAATGCATTCCAGATCTGTGTTCTTTTATACGCAAAAGTAGTAGTGTATGACTGTTTGTATTTAATTCCTTTACAGCTGGGGAAGTTCAGATTGAGGAATTTGCGGGCTGATCTTTTGGCGTTTCTGGGTGGTAGGTCCACTAGGTTTAACATGTAGAGTGGGGCGTCTATGTGGATGATTTTGTGGACGGTTGTGCAGATTTTGAACTCGATTCGTTCCTTGAGTGGTAGCCAGTGTAGTTTCTCTCTTAGAGGTTTCGCCCTTTCATATTTAGTTTTTCCAAAGATGAGTCTGGCTGCGGTGTTCTGGGCTGTTTGGAGTTTTTTAATGGTCTGTTCTTTAAAGCCTGCGTACAAAGTGTTACAGTAGTCCAGATGACTTACTAATGACTGTACTAGGGTATGGAAGATGTTTCTTGGGAAAAAGGGTTTTATTCTCTTGAGTTTCCATATCGAGTAGAACATTTTTTTTCGTTATATTCTTCACGTGGGTATCGAGTGTGAGGTATCGATCAATAGTGACTCCAAGAATTTTCAGATTTTCTGAGAGGGAGTAAGCAGTATGGTGTGGTTATGGTAGGGTAGTTGATTGTGTTGTATTGGGAAGTGAGAACTAGACATTGAGTTTTTTCTGCGTTCAGTTTTAACTGGAATGAGTCCGCCCAAGAATGCATGATTTGGAGGCTCTGGTTGATCTCGTTGGTTATTTCGTTTAGGTTACTTTTCAATGGGATGTGGATCTTGACATCATCTGCATATATGTAGGGGTTAAAGTTCTGGTTGGCTAGAAGTTTGGCTAGTGGGCTAGCTGTTCCCTTAATTTGAAAGTTAACATGCAGCACAAAATGATTAAATCAAGAGATTAGAATTAGAGAATGACACGGGGACGGGGACCTTCAGTAATCACGGGGGTGGGGACAGATCCCATGGGGACAGAGCCCGTGAGGATGGGGGCAAACTTTGTCCCCATGTCACTTTCTACCCTGAAGTCTGTTAATGAACTGGACTGTTATTTGTGTTTGATGCAGATGACAATATATATAAAAAAAAATATATATATATATATATATATTTTTTTTTTTTTGGAAAAACAAGCAAACATGCTGGCCACAGCTAGCAAAATATTCATGGGGGATCCTGTATATCCTGCTACCAGCACATCTTCTAAGAAGACATCTTCTATTGCAGGAGGGACTGTGGAAGACAGGAGAGTTAGACTGAATCCTGAGATTGTTGATGACTTCTTATTCATCCACAGATTAAAATCATAACAGTGCTTCATAGGGCATATTTCTCCCCTCTAGGGCAAACAGAACGGGTTGCATTTTGTACTCCTGGACATTTAGCAGGGTAGATTAGGATTCCTTGGGGTAGTAGAAGTCAGCTATTGTTGGGGTTGGAAGGATAGAGGGTGGTGGTGGTGGTGGTGGTGGGAAGGTTTATTATAGCTGCTCATTGTTATTATTGTTTTCTATTTGTGATTTTTGCACAACAGTTGCACAGCATATTCTTCCTTTTTATACTTTGTTTGAGGCTTCTGCAGATGAGAACAGAGCCCACGAGGATGGGACGGGGACAGAACCTGCAGGATGGGGCAGGGACGGAAACAGGGCCCACGAGGACAGGGATAGAGTTGGGGCCCGCAGGGACGGGGTGGGTATAGAGACAAAACCCATGGGGATGGAGCCATAGGAGCCAACTTTCCAAAATTATTGGGGTGCTAAGCCCAGTGTAAATAACCCTTCCTTGGACGTATACAAGGAATTTTCTCAATATTGGGGGTGCTCAAGCACCCATCACCCACAGAGTCCGCTCCTATGGATGGAGCGGGGATGGGGACAGATTTTATCCCCATATCATTCTCTAATTGGAATAGAATTTGATGAATCCTGTTTTAGTTCCAGAAATCAGTAAAAGTTAAATCTAAATTATTTCTGTCAGTAACCACTATTACCAACTAGACAAAAAATAAAGAGTGGATCACCAGAAAAATATATTAAAGAATATGTGGATATTCAACAGTAGTTTAGATAAAATTAAAATATAAAGGCAGAAATGGAATATTCATATTATTGTCTCATTTATATCCCCTAAAACTTGAAGTTTACGAGCACAATCTTATAATAATCATTTGGGGGCCCTTATACTAAGCCGTAGTAAAAAGTGGCAGTGTAGGCATGCACTGGGCCAGTTTTTACCACGTTTGCAAAATAGTTTTTTTTTTTTTTTTTAATGTGACAGGAAAAGGGCATGCGGTAAAACTGAAACCAGCATGCATCTAAAACTGGCCTGAGCCCTTAATGCCACCCATTGATCTAGCAGTAAGAGTTCATGTGTGGGGACCGGTCAGTACACGCCAACTGCCAATTACCACTGGAAACGCCACATGCAGGAGCGGCCGCACAGGGCCTCGCGTCTCCAGGGGCCCCACGGCGCTTCCTGTCACTCCCTGCCATATCGTCGCTCAGCTGCTTTCCTTCCAGCCGCCCTGCATTTAAAAAGTCGCAGCGGTGGCAGCTGCAGCGAAAAAGCAGGCTCGCCTCTAGCCTTTAAGCGTTCCCGTTCTCTCTCAGCGTGCACTGATGCAATTTCCTGTTTCTGGTTTCCGCTGCCACTGCCGTCACTGCAGCTTTTTAAACGCAGGGCGGCTGGAAGGAAAGCAGCTGAGGAAAACTGAGGGCACAGATGGGGCTGGGGTAAAACAGGTTGGAACCTGAAACTCGGGGGCTGAAAAGGGGGGTAAGTTAAGTTGGGGGCTGGGGCGAGCGAGTCACTGGACATGGAGGGGAGGGCAGAGGAGAATCGCTGAACATGGATGGGATGGGAGGGGGGATAGGATGAAGGTGAAAGGGGCCAGACTCGGGAGTAACCTGAGTAAATAAGTCTTCATGGAAAGGGTGGCGAATTCATGGAATGGCCTCCCGGTGGAGGTGGTGGAGACAGCCTCTATCTGAATTCAAACAAGTTTGGGACAAGTACATAGGATCTCTAAGGGAGAGGAAGGTTAATAGATAGCATGAATGGGCAGATTGGATGAGCCACATTGTCTTTATCTGCTTTCAGTTTTTCTCTGTTTCTATGTAATACATCTTAGCAGATGCCCAAGTTAACTCTCCCCCCACCTCCATGCACTAAAAGTGTAAATGTTCTTAGTTGTCATTATGCATCTGAACAAATATGTGAAACAATTCACTCAACTTCATATATATCCAACAAAAATGAGCAAAATACTTGGATTCAAGCCTGCAATTGCATCAAGTTCACACATATTACAGCTCACCAACTGGTAGATAATCATACATGCTGCATTGTGAAAAGAAATATTGGATAAGTCCCATCTTTGTGCTAGACTGCTGGCTGCATCTTAACATTGTTGAGCTGTTGCTTACTTATGGTTGCTAAGAGAACAGGTATGCTTAATCTAATGTAAAGTGTATTTTATTTTAGTTTATCAATAGATGTATTATTTTCCCTTTTTAGGTTATGGACAAAGGCAGAGTTACTTCATCCATATACCTAATTGACTGTTATGAAAAATGTACCTCTTATCCTCTTAATTAAATAACAGTCTTTAAATCAAAGTGTGCTTGGGGGATGAGGAAAACATGGAAATAACCTAGCTTTTTTTTCCCTTTCTTTTGAAAGAATCACTCACAGAATAAATTAATGAAATTTATTTTTAAAATGTGTATGTTGCTCATCTTACTATTCTGAGCAGGTTCTACATTTTTAAAACACAATAACCACCAAACAATACAAGTAAGATGATGTTAAAACTAATTACGACCTTAAAATAGCTAATCATACTTCTCCATAATAAAGATGATACACAACCAAACCCCCTTAAAAACCTGAGTAAAGATAAATGTCTTTACATGCATCTGAATTCTCATTAAGTCAGTAATCTTATTTTGTCTGGTAATGTATTCCATATACCTGGTGGAAATACTGAAAATGCTCTGTTTTGAGCAGTTTGTTTACTGGCTTGCTTTGCAGATGGAATTACAAAGATATTCTGATGATACAGTGATATGAACCCCCCCCCCCCCCCATTTCCTATATTATAGCATATATGTCACGCTACATGGTTACATATATTTAAAAATAATGTAATATTTGACAAAAGGAACCTGAGTAAATGTATAACATGTTACTTCATTTATTTAAGGAACAAAGTTATTCAATATCCACATCACCCATGTGAAAAAGTAGCTGCCCCCTTATTTACTTAGGGGCCTTTTTTACTAAGTCATGTAGGCGCCTACTCGCACCCAACGCATGTCAATTTAGTTACCGCCCAGCTACCTCATGGCCCTTGCGGTAATTTCATTTTTGATGTGCGTCCGTTACGCGCACTGGAAAATATTTTTATTTTCCGGTGTTCAGGCGGTAATTGGCATTTTACGTGTGTGGACCATTACCGCGTGAGACCCAAAATGGATGCACAGCAATTTTCATTTTGCCACACGTCCATTTTCAGCAAAATGTTTTTAAAACGCAATTTTTTTACAGGTGCGCTGAAAAATGATTCTGTGTACGCCCAAAACACATGTCTACAATACCATAAGCCATTTTTCAGCGCACCTTTGTAAAAGGGCCCCTCAGCCATCCCTTCAGTTGTCATGATTCCACTAAACTCTGAGCTCAGATATCTTGGATTCTCATCTTTATTTATTTATTTATTTGCTGCATTTGTAACCCACATTTTCCCACCTATTTGCAGGCTCAATGTGGCTTACACTATGTTCCAAATGGTATAATCATAAACAGAGTAAGAGGTATGGTCTAATTTAACATATTACTGCGTAAGAAATTAGGTAGGTCAGTAGAATTATTTACATAACACAAAATAAAACAGGTAAGATATAATGACCAATAGTGATAATGTGATTAACATAATCAAATTAGAAGGGATCAGTATTAGTTGGTTTAGATGTAGAATGGAATCAAGTCATTAAGGAGGATTTTTTTTTTCTTGTTCTGTGCTCACTCATAATGAGACACAATAAGAATCTAAGGGGGTCTTTTTTTAAGATGCACTAGCATTTCTAGCTCACTCTAAGAATTAGCGTGTTCTAAACTCTAACACCCATTATGTTCCTATGGGGGTCTCTTAGCATTTAGCGCACACTAATTTTTAGCACAAGCTAAAAATGCTAACTTGCCTTAGTAAAAGAACCCCCATAAGATTTATTTGAATTAATCTTCAAACCATATTTAATCAACTAAGTGGCAATAGCCTGGAAACACTCCAGTATGACTATTGACTGAGTTTTCAGGTCATGAATTTTGTTACCTAGTCTGAATTTAAATATGTGAAAGGGATTAATGTACAGATAAATCCTTTCCAAAGGAAAAGCTGAAAGAACTATGGAACATGATATGAAGCTACAAGAGAGAAGACTTTTGAGCAAAGATGAGAGATTTTTTTTTCAAACAAAGTATGGTGAATGCCCCTCCAGAGAAGGTCATGCAGACAAAACGGTGATCAAATTCAAAAAGAAGTGGGATATACAGAGAGGCTCTTTAAGTGGCAAGAGCATGGATGCCAAGAACTGAGTGCTTCAGCTCCCGACATCGGGAATAACCTGCATGGAGTGACAGTAAAAAAAAAAAAAAATCCTTAACTATCTTAATAGGCATGTTAAATGGGCTATTTCAGTCTTTATTTGTCATCTGTTATGTTGCTAAATGGTGGTTGAAATGGCACAAATCTGTAACTTAATTAAAATCACTTTTTTTTTGCAATTGAGTTTACCATTTACTATCCTCTTTTTCATGTCTAGTCTTCATATTCACCTTACAAAGCAAGATTTAAGAGGGGCTTCAGTATGGCCAACTAAAAAAAAACTGTAGATGCAGATATTAAACCTACTTGGGTTTTTAATGGTTTCATCTTAAATTTTGTTTATTTGCTTCTTTTTTTATATAAAAATGGTAATGCCTATTGCCAAAAGAACTTGCTAATATTCAGTTGAAAAATGTCAACATCAATGTTTAGATTCACCTGCAGACTGTTGTTGTTTAGGATACATTTTAGGATTTTTAATTCTGAATTAATACAAGCTTAAAGAGGAAACAGCAGATACTAATTGAGTAAAAAATAATCTGTATCTTGGCTCGCACATTCAATCAACTTGTATATGAACTCAGCAGGATATTCAAAACAAAGACTAATTTATGGAAAAATGTGTGTTCCTAATCACAGCTTTGCCCTGTAGGAATCCAAGTAACACCATGCAATCTTTCCATCCAGATGCTTTCATCTTACAGTCCAGATTTGGTCATATTCCAAAATGTCTGATCAAACGTCACAATTCCTTATTAAAGGATGTTGTGTGTTTATAATAGTCTGTCAGCCTTAATATGTAACTTTAAATGCATGTACTAAAAATGTTTTGATACTCATCCCAGAGACTGCATTATGTGCATAGAACCACAAACTGCAGACTGAGTATTAGATTAATTTCCCCTTTTGAATTTGATGTTTTTGGAATCTTTTCATGAGGTAATAAATATTTTCAAAACCAATACATAAATATGTTAAACTGACAATCATTTTATATTCCACCACTATAGATGCTAATAATGAAACTTGTCACAGAGGTTGTACCCACAGGACTGCAGAAAACTCCTCACAGATTTTTTGTTTGAAAAAAGTGGCTGGCATGGAAATTTTGGGTTAAATATACCCATGTTCTTCTGCACCTGCATGAGAGCAGGTGTAAATGTTTTTGTGAAGAGTGCAGATATACTTTTATTTATAGGCAATAAACAATTTGTAAACACAAACATGAGTTTCCATATGTAAATCACTTTATTGCCTCCGTAGTACACCAGAAGAGGCGAATGTATCAAGTACAGATGAAACAAAACAAGGCAGACTCAGATGTCAGGGGAAGCAAAAGTTTATTCAGTCCATCACAGCTGTGTTTTGGCTGTCACCTGCAGCAGGGGTCGGTCAGAAGTAAAACAAAGCACATCTATTTGTGAAGTCCCTCTCATCAACAAATATAAGAAACTGCACAATATCTCTCTCTCTATATAAAAGGCAACACCAACGTTCTATGAAGCCTCCAGCCGGAAGTGTGAAGGGGGCGAGATATCCGGTTTCCCTATGAGTGTCTGCCCCGCCCTCTCTGTAACACAGTCAGTGAAGGAAAACAGCAGAGCACGAAATCAAATCGCTGGCTCTGTAACAGTGAAGGACTCAGAGGGGGGAGGGGAGAGAGGCCAGAGGGCAGGGACACACACACTCCCACATGCACACAGAAGAAAACATTGCTAGCCCCCGTTTCATTTGCATCAGAAACGGGGCTTTTTTACTAGTAAGATATAAACTGTAAGAACTGCTCTACCGGACTGGGCAAATGCCTGTACGGTACTATGTAAGCCACATTGAGCCTGCAAATAGGTGGGAAAATGTGGGGTACAAATGCAACAAATAAATAAAAATAATAACATAAGTGTAGCCATACTGGGTCAGATCAATGGTCCATCTAGCCTGGTATCCTGTTTCCAACAGTGGCCAAGCCAGGTCACATGTACCTGGCAGAAACCCAATTAATAACAACATTCCATGCCACCAATCACAGGATAAGAAGTGACTTCCCCCATGTCTACCTCAATAGCAGACTAGGAACATTTATTCAAGGAACTTGTCAACCTTTTTCTAAACCCAGATATGCTAACTGCTGTTACTACATCTTCCGGCAAAGAGTTCCAGAGCTTGACTATTCACTGAGTGAAAACATTTTCCTCCTATTTGTTTTAAAGTATTTCCATGTAACTTCCTTGAGTGTCCCCTATTCTTTGTACTTTTGTAATGAGTAAAAAATCGATTTACTTCTACTCGTTCTACACCACTCAGGATTTTGTAGACCTCAATCAAATCTCCCCTCATCCATCTCTTTTCCAAGCTGAAGAGCCCTAACCTCTTTAGCCTTTCCTCATATGAACAGAGTTCCATCCCTTTTATAATTTTGGTCACTCTTCTTTGAACCTTTTCTACTTTTTGAGATATAGCAACCAGAACTGAATGCACTACTCGAGGTGAGGTCATACCATGGAACGATATAGAGGCATTATTTTATTTTCGGTCTTAGTCACCATCCCTGTCCTAATAGTTCCTAGTATCCTGTTTGCTTTTTTTGTCCACCACCACACACTGAGCAGTAGATTTCAGCATATTATCTACATTGACACCAAAGTGGACCCTAGCATCAGGTAATTATGATTTGGATTATTCTTTCCAATGTGCATCACCTTGCATTTGTCCATATTAAATTTCATCTGCCATTTAGAAACCCAGTCTTCCAGTTTCCTAAGGTCTTCCCACATGTGTTTTAACAACTTTCCTGCAATATTTTATAGTCCTCATGTGTTTTAACAACCTTTAATAGTTTTGTGTCATCTACAAATTTAATCATCTCACTCATTGTTCCAATTTCCATATCGTTTATAAATAAGTTAAATAGCACCAGTCCCTGTACTGATCCCTGCGACACGCCACTGTTCGCCCTCCTCCATTGAGAGAAATGACCATTTAACCCTACCCTCTCTTTTCTGTCCAATAACCAATTCCTAATTCACACTAGAATGTTGCCTCCTATCCCATGACTTTAATTTTCTCAGGAGTCTCTCATGAGGAACTTTATCAAAAGCTTTCTGAAAATCTAGATACACTACATCAACCGGCACACCTTTATCCACATGTTTATTTACACCTTCAAAGAAATGAAGCAAATTAGTGAGGCAAGACTTCCCTGGGCTGAACCCATGCTCTGTCCCATTAAACCATATTAATACTTGTGAAGTTTTTATCATCAACAAATACAAGAAACTGCACAAATAGTACGCTGTGCAGAGTATTATTTGTACAGTTTCTTGTATTTGTTGATAAGAAGGATTTCACAAGTAAACGTTCTTTGTTTTACTTGTGACTGATCCCTGATGCAGGCGACAGCTGAAGTATGGCCATGTCGGGTTGAATAAATTTTTGCTTCCCCTGACGAGTCTGCTTTGTTTTGTTCCATCTGTGGCCTAATGCATTCTCATCATCTGACGTTTGTGGCGTTATTCCCTTTGATCTGCCTGCCCTCCAAAATACGCAAGGTAGTTTTTCTATTTATTGCTTACTATTTGTATAGAAATTCCTGTTGTGTATGTACACGATAATGTTTGAATCTTGAAAGAGCTCTGGTAACAAATTTTGCTTTCTAAAAGCTTGTTCTAATCTCTTATGAAACCATACTAAGCTGTAATATTAGTGTGAGGAAATCAGTGAAATAGTTGGGTATTGATGGTGCCTTTTTAATTCTTATAGACTTTTAAAAGATATATGTTTTTGCACCTATTAGGATTCCAAAAGTACCAAAGTAGTTATCTTCTGACTAATATTTTTTGTTGGATAACAAGGCACTAGTTGCTTTCTAGTTCACTGAACTACATAGGTAATTTTTGAAGGGTCAGGAGTTTGCATGTGTATGTCAATATTTTAGAAAAGCCACTACATATATTTGTATATCTGTAGCATGTACAGATTTTAAGACGGTGTAATTATTGTGTGGGCAGAACTTTAAAACATACATATACTTCTGTTTTACAAGTGGAAAACACATATATTTCTAAAAATGTCCCCTTCAGCATCTACAGTGCCTCTGAATCATACATAGGTGTGAGCTAATGCTTCCTTGGATCTGGGGTTGTAGGAGTGAGTGAGGAGGCCATTGTTATCTTCAGCCTTCAAAATTGACCATAAAGTAAAACATATGAGGTTTAGAACTCTACTCTTTCTTGTTACAAAATCAGCACTTCACTTTACTTACACTCCAAATGAAGCCACTCTTTTTTTAATGTATTTTTTTAAATATGGCAGTTCTTGCTATATGTGCCAGCAAAAATCTGTGTTTCTGAATACTTCTGTACATATTGGACAAGATTCTAGAAATGATGCTGAAAAATTGGGGCTAAAATGTTTCAGCGCTGAGTGCTATTCTATAAAGGATCTGTATACAAATGACACCTAAATTTATTCACCGGCAATTACGTTTGCTGAAAGTTAGGCGCTAATCAAGTCTATTCTGTAACAATGCATGTAAATTCTGGAAATGCCCCTATCTATGCCCCCTTGAACCTACGTCCTATGTGAATTCTGTGCAAAGCCTTAAAAGATGTGCACATAACTTCCTATTAATGCCAATAATTATTTGTTAGCAGCCAATTTATGGTGCTGATTGGCTCATTAATCAATTAAGTTGTGTAGGGATTTTGTACAAGATTCTGTGTACCGCAAGCCTTTATAAAAAAAAAAAAACACCCAGGAAATTTTGGACATCCCAACTTAGACATCCTGTGCAAAATTTGTATTGTTTTTGAATATTTTTACTGCTGTAATTGTCTATTGCTCATGTTTGATCCGTTCTTACTGTACACTGCCTTGAGTGAATTCTTTCAAAAAGGTGGTAAATAAATTCTAATAAATAAAACATGGCGAGCTTCACCATTACAATTAGAATGTATTTGTGCTTTACATGAGTAAAGCCACACTGGGAAAAGACCAAGGGTCCATCGAGCCCAGCATCCTGTCCACGACATTGGCCAATGCAGGCCAAGGGCACCTGGCAATCTTCCCAAATGTACAAACATTCTATACATGTTATTCCTGGAATTGTGGATTTTTCCCAAGTCCATTTAGTAGTGGTTTATGGACTTGTTCTTTAGGAAACCGTCTAACCCCTTTTAAAACTCTGCTAAGCTAACTGCCTTCACCATGTTCTCCAGCAACGAATTCCAGAGTTTAATTATGCGTTGGGTGAAGAAAAATTTTCTCCGATCAAAGTCTGCTGCACTAACCACTAGGCTACTCCTCCACTCAGAAGGAATATCATACCTCATTTTTAGCAGGTTAATCACACCCTGTTCTGATTCTTGTCATATTGGCACTAGGTACAGAACTTCACGCAAACAATTTGGCTATGACATTAGATTAGCAGAAACCATAGGTCTCGTTGTTTTCCTGTGTATATTATCATGTCATGGGGAGTCATGCATAAAAGTATTGTTTGTAAATGCATCTGGGTTTTGCCCAGTAATAAAGGAAAAGCTGGTGTCAGATATTATTATTATTATTATTTGAATGTAGTTCATGCATTTTCAGTTCAATCTATAGATTAGTCAGATGCACAAGAGAATGCTTCTACAACCTATAATAAAAATGTAGTTTGTGGATTTTCTGCAGTCATATGCCTGATGGTTGAATTTGCCTTCTTTTAAATATCACAGCCTCCTGTATTAAATATGTACCTCCTTTGCATGTATTGATTGTATTTATAAGGTTACCTAATAGTGTTATGATTTTAAAAGTTTGTGCTGTTTAAAATTGTTTTTATAAGATTTATCAGTATTTTTCTTATTTTTTTAATACTTATATTGCATCTCTCTATGCTGTGACCATCTTAACATACTCTATAATGTTGTAAATTAGCCTAAGGTGATTCATAAATAAAAGATTATGGTAGAAAATGTTAAAATGGTAATTACTTAATGAACACCTCTCACTTTGTTCGGCTTTAGATGCAAAATTTGACATTAAATCTATTTAGCTTATTACCAAATTTAAATTAGGTTTAAATGTACAGTAGCATTTTTGAAATGTAACATTACTGTGTAAATACCAAGCTTTCTGGTATGGGGTGGAGGAGTAGCTTAGTGGTTAGAGCACTAGCCTGAGAATCAAAGGAGCCAAGGTTCAAAACCCACACACACACACAGCCTAAGATGCAAACTAAGAGCTAGATTGCTAGCATTAACATGCATTAGTGTGTGTTATTTACCACAGCTCCCATTTTGTGTAATGGAACATGTTGGCGCCTACTAAGGAAGGAATGAACTTCAGTAAATCTAACCCTTAAATGTAAGCCTTAGAACACCCAAATATAATTTGTCTTAATCTTTCAATGAAAAGGCATAAGCTATAGTCCAAATAAATAATATTGTGTGATATTTTTTTTAATATCTGACCTCTATATATGTGGAAAATTGCATTTTTAGAAATGTTAAGATATCTTTCAAGTTGCTCTTTTTTTGGACCAAATCTTGCTGCAGAGCCTCATTTGTTTACAGCTCATTTACATTCTGAAGGGGTAGCAATAAATATAAACAGAAGTAATAGGAACAAAGGTTCCACTTTACCAAGCTGCGGCAAAGGGGGGCCTGCGCTGGCATTGGCATGTGTTTTTCATGCGTGTCGAGGCCCCCTTTGGGAAGTCTCTCTTTCCTTCAGGAAATGGACGTGTGGCAAGTAAAGTAGTTGCCACGTGGCCATTTCAGGGGAGGGGGAGCCTTTACCATCGTCCA
Organism: Microcaecilia unicolor; assembly: GCF_901765095.1. NCBI lineage: Eukaryota > Metazoa > Chordata > Amphibia > Gymnophiona > Siphonopidae > Microcaecilia > Microcaecilia unicolor. The sequence goes on along the minus strand of NC_044032.1, from coordinate 577,822,972 downwards.
TTGAGGTGGCGGTAAGGGTTTCCGCGCTAACCGGGCAGCACACGGCAGTGCCTAATTACTGCCATGTACACTCCGGCGGTACTTCCTGTTTAGCGGGCGGTATAGCCAAGTTCGGCTTACCACCGCTTAATAAAAGGGGCCAAAAGGCATTTAGAATGTGGCAGAATGTTCTAGCCCTTCTTGCCAAGTCTTGCCTTCTCCTTGTTCATTATAGATAAATGTACTACTTTATTTATTTATTTTTGTACCCCGCACTTTCCCACTCATGGCAGGCTCAATGCGGCTTACATGGGGCAATGGAGGGTTAAGTGACTTGCCCAGAGTCACAAGGAGCTGCCTGTGCCTGAAGTGGGAATTGAACTCAGTTCCTCAGTTCCCCAGGACCAAAGTCCACCACCCTAACCACTAGGCCACTCCTCCACCACTAAATGATACTGTGATATAAAAAAGATTAAAATCCTTTGAAAAATAAAACTACTGTGCTAGATGCTGATTCAAAGTCCAAAGAAATAATGGTCAATAAATAAGTATCATTTATGTATTTAGGGGCCCTTTCCTAAGCTGTGGTAAAAGTGGCCCTGCGCTACCTGCACTGGCCGTTTTTGCTGCGTGCCAGGGCCCCTTTTCCTGTAGCAGGTAAAAATTGGAAAAAATGAAATGGCCATATGGTACATTTGCACTTGCCGCGTGGCCATTTCGGAAGGAGCTCTTACTGCCACCCATTGAGGTGGCAGTAAGGGTCCCCCACGCAGTAACCCAGCAGTTACTGGGCAGCATGTGGCACTACCGAATTACTAATCCAAAAGATAGGGGATAAAGAATCTATACCAGAGTTATAACTATGCTATAATACTAAAAACTCCAGCAATATACCGAAACCTTTACTTTTTATTATCGCCAATTACATTATTACAAAAAAGATGACATACATCATCTAACTGCACTCACATCCATCAACATTCATTCACCACTCGCCCTTGCTGCCTAATATAAACTTCACATGTTTATCAACGTGCCCACAAATATTATAAGCACGATATATCACATAATATGTGTCACACAGTTCATCAATGTTGCCTTTACAACACAAACTGGTGTCTTTCCAGGCGCTGCTGATCTCGAATCTAGCTTGTTTGCTTCAGCTGCGTCTTCATTCACGCAGCCTGCTTTCGATTTATACTGCTTGTACTAGCGCCAAGTCCCCACAGCCTCTGTGAATAACAAAGTCCATGCGCTTCATCTAAACACACCAGCGCGCTGTCAGGTTTTCTTAAATCCAATTGATGATAGGCATAAGCGAGGGGCTACAACAACCACCCTCACGACAGAGTCATTCTGCTGTTCATATTCACAAGCGGTTCCCCGATGCCGGACCACATTTCAACTCTTCCTCAGGAGGAACCAGCATATCATCTACGATATCATGAGAATATTATCACTCTGAATGTGAATTCAATGCATATCTTCTTAACACAATATAAATCAACTACCTACTTATGTCATCTGTTTTGTAATAATGTAATTGGCGATAATAAAAAGTAAAGGTTTTGGTATATTGCTGGAGTTTTTAGTATTATACTACCCAATTACTGCCAGGTAAGCACCTGCGATAATATTTTTCCCTAATTACCACTAGCACCGGAAATGGCTCATGCTGGGGGCGGAACTTCCGCTGACACACACGGGCTGGCGGTAGTTCCGGATTGACGTGAGGCAAGCCTGATGCTGCACGCCAACCCTTTAGTAAAAGGGCCCCTTAGCATTTGTAACACACCTTTCTCGACGCTTTATGTGAATCCCTCCATAAAGGAGGCTATTAAATAAAGTTCTGATGGCAGAGTACATCATGATGATTATTGGTCTTCGCCAGTATATAGTCCAAGGAGCCCTTTTGCTAAAGTGCTCTTAGTAGCATGAGTTTTAGTAAATGCTAATTGTTAGTGCATGGATGGCTATCAACTGCTGTTCCTTAACAGCCAGTATGGTAAAACTCCTATGTTAACTGTTTGGCATAGGATGGAATGGAATGGACTGGTCAGGACATGGAAAAAGATTGTGCATGGACTGCACATTGCAGTTAATACATGGTAATTAGTGTGTGCAGTTAGCATGGGTATTCTTATCACTACCACAAGAAGTGGTATTAGATGGATCCCCACTAATAGCACTTGATGTTAAATGTGCGGTGGGGAATTTGTCTGTATGGTACCTGCAGGGGGAATGCTGGACATTCCTCCAACAGTTAGCACACAGCCTATGCGTTCTTGCACACTAGTTTTTGCACCCAAAATGTGGTAGAATCAACTTCCCTCTAAATTTAAGTTTCAGCATGATTATACATATTTCAGGGGGAAAAAAGAGAGAAAATAGATCATGTGAACATGTCTCACAGCCCTCACTACCTACTTCCTCCCAGCCACTCCACCAACCCAAGAATGCCCTCAGCCCACCAAAGAATTCTTGCTCTTTCACTCAGCCAATCTTCTCTTTGCTCCCATGCTTAACTAATCACTGCACTTCTCCTTGCAATCCCTCTCCCACTTCCTCATTGTTGTCATCTGCCTCAAATCCCAAACACTAGCTTACTCTCCCCCACCCCCACCCCTTTCTTGCACTACTCTCATCATTTGCAGATCAGTTCATCCACTGTTCACTGTCTTCATCTTAATGCTGCGGGCACTTTTAATTTGACTGCTGGTGATATGGCATGATTTATTTCTTAAACTGAGTGACAAGTTTGATTGAGTGTTGGATTGAGGGAGAGCACTAGATATGGTGTACTAAGATTTCAGCAAAGCTCTGATATGGCTCCCCATAGGAGACATAAATAAACTTGCACACTTGGTTGGTATGAGCCCTGAAGTGTTTGATGGGGTTGAAGTTGAGTGGGAGGTGACAAAAAGGTAATAATAAATGGAGTTCTCTCTGAGAATAAATATATTAGCATTGGGATGCAACAGGGATCTGTCCTTGCGCGTTTTATCATTTTTTGTGAGCGATATTGCAAAAGGGTAAGGTTTGCCTCTTTGTAGGTGATACCAAAATCTGCAGTAGGCTACACACCTTGAAAGGTGTGGATAATCTGAGGAGAGATCTAGCGAAACTTGAAGAAGGATGTAGAATTTGACAGCTACGATTTAATGCTAAAAAAAATACAGGGTCATTCATTTGGACTGCAAAAACCCAAAGGAGCAGTATTATAAAGGGGGTGAAAATTTTCTATGCGTAATAAAAGAGTGTGATCATATCTGATGATACTATGGTAGAAAAGGGGACAACAAAAGCCAGAAGGATGCTTGGGTACATAGGGAGAAGAGCGGCCAGATGGAAAAAGGAGGTAATAGTGCTACTTTATGAATCTCTTGTGAAACCTTTTTTTGGAGTACTGTGTGCAATTCTGAGGAACATGCCTTCAAAAAGATATGAACAGGATAAAGTTAGCCTAGGGGGTGGATATTAAATGATCAGTGGTCTTCAGCCTATAAAGACATACTTAATCTCAGTCCCTGGATTCTATCTATATATGTTGCCCAAATTTGTACATGTGCCCAAGATGCAAATTAATTGAGTAATGAGCCCTTAACTATCGATAATTGGGTGATAACAACCCAATTATTTTAGTTAATTGGTCCTCATTAAAATTTGCACATGCATCTGGCTGCATGCTATTTTATAAGGCATGGCGCCTAACTACTAACCTGCAACTCAAAAGGAGACATTGCCATGGGCATTCTAAAACGTTGCATGCCTAGTTATAGAATACTGCCTTAGTACACCTAACTTGGGCACCAGCATTTATACCAAGTTTCAGCAGGTGTAATTCTGGCACCTAATGTTAGGCATGGGAATTGGCGCTACTCATTATTCTATCATGGGAATGCACCCTTTATAGAATAGCACTTACCACCTATTTATAGAATTTCCCCAGTGTGTATATTTTGGTTGCAAGTCAGGAGATATGTAAGTACATCTGTTGTATAAATGCACAGGAGGTGAGTCTCTCTCAATTTAAAGAAAGCTTTGGAATGAGAGTGCATAGGATGAAGATGAAAGGGGATAGATTCAAGAATAATTTAAACAAGAGTAGTGGATGCATGGACCCCCCCCCCCCCCCCCCCCCACACACACACACACAAACACAAAGCAGGAAAGTTGGTTGAGACAAGAACTGTATCTGAATTCAAGAAAGCATGGGGCAAGCACAAAGGACCTTAAGTGACAGGGAGGTAATATAGAACTTAGTAGTTGGTATGGGGAGGCTTAATCTGCCAGCATTTTCTTTGTTGCTGTGCTGTTTCTATGAATGTTTTTCGCGCATTGGAATTTGGCATGGCTTCCAGGACCTTGTATTAGTTCAAGGATTGGGGCCCTGTTTACTAAGATGCACTAGCGTTTTTAGCACGTGCAAATACTAGAGACACCCATAAGAATATATGGGTGTCTCTAGCGTTAGCATGTGCTAAAAATGCTAGCGTGCCTATAGCATGGCTTAGTAAACAGGGCCCTTGGTATCGAAGAAGAATATTAAACTCTTGACAAGATAACCTTTATTATCTTTTCAGGATTTTTTTGTCCTGCCTATTCCAATCTATTTGTCTGTCAGATCTGTTTTCTAAATTAGATTATTGTTTGTGATTTTTATCTCCCAAGACCCTTTTATATTAAAGTGTTGCAATTTTTTGAATAATTCATAGTGTCATTGCTATTATTTATTTTTTGCCTTGGACAGAGTGGTTTTAGCTTCTGGCAAAGATTTCTGTTTTAATTGGTTGTAATTAGGCCTTATATTGATAGATGTTCTTTAAGAAACCAGTGAGGGTTTTCTGTTGTAATTAAGAATAGGCAAATTTGTTTTGTGGGTAATCCACCTTAAACTCAAAATTTCTGTACATAGCAAAGTATAAATGCTTTTGTATGCTTATGCTGCTTTTATAAGAATGTAAGATTCATCATACGGGTCAGAGTTAAGGTCCATCATGCCCAGTATGCTGTGTCCTGGGTAGATTCTTTTCTGCTTTTCCCCCCTTGTCCACCCCAATAATGGTATTTTCCTCCAGGAATTTATTCAAACCTTTTTTTTTTTTAAACACAGCTGTATTTACAGCTTTTATCATATCCTCTAGCAGTGAATTCTGGAGCTTAATTATGCATGGAATGAAAAATATATATCTTTGGTTTATTTTAAAGATACTACTTAGTAACTTCAATGCATGTTCTCTAATCTTTGTACTCTTTTAAAGAGTAATCTAATTCATGTTTAGCCATTCCACTTTACTTGTTATTTTATAAAAGCTTTGAAATGGGGTTAAATAGGAGCAAACCTGCATGATGAACCTTAAAGATACTTCTCAGCTCCCATCTGAAATGATGCCATCCTTTCACAGGTCTTGGCTGGCAGCCCTATTCTGGCATACTAACAGTTCCCTAACTTCAAACAGATACTCACCAGCCATCATAAACTTATGAACAATAAACCTTCTCTCCCCATATTCACCTAGGCAGCACTATCACAGGATACAACATCAACTACACCATCTGAGGTTCATTCACCTTTTCTTCCCCCAATGTAATATATGGCATCTTCTGCTAGTAATGTAAGAGAAAACAAGTCAGTCCCTAAGAAAGATAATAAATGGAAACAAATTTAGCATTAGAAATAGCAGCACTCAAAAGCCAATAGGAGAACCTTCCAAGACACACTCTGACCTTAAGGTTGTCATAAATCTGCAAGGGAGCATTAAAGAGACACTCCAGCATGAAACTATTGAATTGGAACTTATTAAAAAGCTTAACACCATCACCTAGGCTTGAACAGGGGCAATTGATTCATAGCTCACTACTGGTGTGAATGGATATAACTGTTCTTAAGCTGTCTTTGTTTTGTCTCACTCACCTCTCTTGTCAGTATGTTGTTATTCTAAAACAAGCACGTTGTCTAAATTGAATATTAAGATGAACTGTGTGCTCACTTTTACCTGATGTATTTCTCATGGACCACAGGTATCTGTAAAGGGATTATCCCCTTTAGCTCACTTCTATAGTGACCTGCTGGCTGCCACACTATATACAGGCCCTCTCAGGCCAATGAAGTTAACAGGGCAGGGTGTCATCTGTCCCCTTGGCTATTGTATATAGCCTTAGAACCGCTAACACTCACAAAATAGGAAGATCCAATCATCAAGGGTATTCAGGGTGCTTTGATGAGTGTAAACTCTCTTGTAAACTATGCTGAATGCTTTAACATTCGTTCATGACAACTCTATGCTGACGTTATTACGTTATAGATCAGTTTTCCTTAGTTTATGGATATAAGGTCCAATTGATACAAAACTGAAGTATTACCCCTAAATAAATATGTCACCAAAGATGGCCTTAAAAAATACCTGGGAATTTGTTTTGGATGTACCTTAGAAAATGGTTCCCAAACCTGGTCCTGGAGGCACCCTAGTCAGTCAGGTTTTCAGGATATCCATAATGAATATTAATAAGAGAGATTTCCATGCAGTGGAGGCAGTGCATGCAAATCTCTCTCATAAATGTTAATTGTGGATATCCTGAAAACCTGACTGGCTAGGGTGCCTCCAGGACCAGGTTTGGGAACCACTGCCTTAGAAGATACATTGGAGCAAAATATTAAGACAATCTCATTAACTAAGGAATTAACAGCAAAATGGTCTCCATTGTGTCTGAAGATGATAGTGACAGGACTGTATCATAACTCAAGAAGGCATGGGATAAGTACAGAAGATCCCTAAGGGAGAGGAAGTGATTATAAAGAGCTTGATAGTTGGTGTGGATCTGCAGACTGGATAGGCCATGTGGTCTTTATTTGTCGTTGCCTGTGTTTGTATCATCATGGGACATGTTAGCAACCATGAAAATGGTGATTGTCCAAAAGATCAACTACATTTTGTTCATGATTTCCAATGCCCATGCACAAAATATAGGGTTAAATATTCAACTGGCGGCAGCTGACAATTTCTTCGTGGTTGCCAGCTTTATGTCCAGATATTCAATGCCGAGCCATGTCCAAGCACTGACATTGAATATCTGGGTTGTGCTGATACTTAACCTTAACTAGTTAACATAAACCGGCCAAAGATAGGACTGCTATCTATGCGATTCTGCATGGCCAGCTGTTGTAAACGATAATGTCTGAATATTGGCACATAACCAGTTATGTGCTGACTCTGCTCTGGACTGCTCACCGAATAGCCAGTTTCGGCTTAGGCAGTTAGTGCTGATATTCAGCAGCACTATCTATTTGAACTGCTGCTGAATAACAGCGGATAGCCCCGCAGAGGCAGTTTAATCAGCAGGAGCTTCTCTTGCCTAATTAAATTGCTTTGAATATATTGACCCCATATTTTGCTTACCTTTCTATGAAATCATAAGACTCTTCATATCATACTATTTAATTTATTTTTATTTATTTATTTGTTACATTTGTACCCCACATTTTCCCACCTATTTGCAGGCTCAATGTGGCTTACATAGTACCGTAAAGGCGTTTGCCAGTTCGGTTGATAACAAATACAAGGTTATATTGTGGTCAGATGTTGAATCAGGCATCATGGGGTCGAAGGGAGTGTGGATAGTGGATTGTCCAGTACGATCAGTGGTGTGCTGGTAAATTTTTAACAACAGGCTCTCTCCCCGGTCCACCTCGGCGCCCCCCCCCTCCCCCGTCCACCTCTGCGCCCCCCCCCCCCCAAATTGCAGAGCTGGCTATAGCCGGGGGGGGGGGGGGGGCAATGCATTACTCTCTTCAGGAAAAAACTATTAAATGATCCCAGGTTCCAATCTAATTCATGTTTAATGTGGGATAAAATGCCGTAAATAAATATAAACTTTTAATGTTGAGCACCTGATTCTCAAGGTGAACATATTCCAAACACTATAATGAAAATAAAATGAGTTTTTTTCTACCTTTGTTGTCTGGTGACTGTTTTTCTGCTCATGCTGGCCCAGTATTCGATTCTGCTGCTATCTGTCCTCTTAACTCCGTTTCCAGGGCTTCCTTTCTTCTTCATTTCTGGTCCTCAGCTTCTGCCTATTTTCTCCATCCATTTGCAGTTATTCTTCTCTCTTCCTTTTCCCTCTTCTCATCTCATTCCTCACTCTTCCCTCCCCTCCACCCATGTCCAGCATTTCTTCTCTCTCCCTTCCCTCTCCTCCACCCATGTCCAGCAACCCTCCTCTCCCCTGCCCTCCATCCACCCACCCATGTCCAGCAACCCTCCTCTCCCCTGCCCTCCATCCACCCACCCATGTCCAGCAACCCTGCTCTCCCCTGCCCTCCATCCACCCACCCATGTCCAGCAACCCTCCTCTCCCCTGCCCTCCATCCACCCACGTCCAGCAACCCTGCTCTCCATCCACCCACCCCCATGTCTAGCAACCCTCCTGTCCCCTGTCCTCCATCCACCCACCCATGTCCAGCAACCCTCGTCTCCCCCATGCCCTCCATCCACCCACCCATGTTCAGCAACCCTCGTCTCCCCCCTGCCCTCCTCTCCTCCATCTGCCTTCTTCCAGCCCTCCTCACTCCCCTGGTCATCTATCTTCCGTCTGCAGCTCTGCTCCCCGATAGTAGCCCTGGTTTCCTTCTTGCCCCGCCACCCTGCTTTTAAAATTTTTATTTCCCCTCGAGGCGCGCCAGCGTTGAAGCGAAGGCAGCAGGTTCAGCTCGGTTCCAGCCTTCGTTCCGTTCCTTCGCATCATGGCTCCGCCCTCGCCTGACGTATTTCCTGTTTGCGTGAGGGCGGAGCCATGATGCGAAGGAACGGAACGAAGGCTGGAACCGAGCTGAGCCTGCTGCCTTCGCTTCAACGCTGGCGCGCCTCGAGGGGAAATAAAAATTTTAAAAGCAGGGCGGCGGGGCAAGAAGGAAACCAGGGCTACTATCGGTAGATCTGCAGAGGGCAGATGGAAGATGGATGAGCGGGGGAGCAGAGGCCAACCGGCTCGCACGGGCCAACAACCGGCTCGCAAGATGCCAGTAAATTTAACAACCGGCTCTTGCAAGCCGGTGCGAGCCGGCTCCAGCACACCACTGAGTACGATCATTGGTTATGCTGTGTTGCTGGGTGTGGGGATTTATGTTGGATCAGTGGGATAGGCCTTTTTGAAGAGGTGAGTTTTCAGTGATTTCCTGAAGTTTAGGTGGTCATGGATTGTTTTCACAGCATACGGGAGTCCATTCCATAGTTGTGTGTTGTGTGCTTATGTAGGAAAAGCTAGATGTGTAAGTTGTTTTGTATTTTAGTCCTTTGCAGTTTGGGTAATGTAGGTTTAAGTGTGATCGTGATGATCTGGTTATGTTTCGGGTTGGTAGATCTATGAGGTCTGTCATGTATCCTGGCACTACGCCATAGATAATTTTGTGGACCAAAGTGCATATTTTGAAGATGATCCGTTCTTTGACTGGGAGCCAGAGCAGCTTTTCTTGTAGGGGTTTAGCACTTTCGAATCATGTTTTACCATATATTAGTCTGGCTGCTGTGTTTTGGGCGGTCTAGAGTTTTTTGGTGAGTTGTTCTTTACATCCTGCATAGATTCCGTTGCAGTAATCTGTATGGCTTAGGACCATTGATTGTATTAGGTTTTAAAAGGTTTCCCTCGGGAAGAAAGGCTTTATTCGTTTGAGTTTCCACATTGAATAGAACATTTTCTTTATTATGGTATTTACTTGGCTCTTGAGAGTAAGGTTGCGGTCGATTGTGACTCCAAGTATTTTTAGACTGTCTGAAGTGGGGAGTGTGTGTCCTGGGGTGTTTATGGTTGCTGGTTTGTAGTTGTTGTGTTAAATTACTGGGTACATAACATAAGGACATAAACGTTACCATATTGAGACAGAGTGAAAGTACATCAAGCCCAGTATCCTGTTTCCAACAGCAGCCAATCCAGGTCACAAATACCTGGCAAGATGCAAAACCAGTAAAACAGATTTTATGCTGCTTCTAGAAATAAGCAGTGGACTTTCCCTAGTCCAGCTTAATAATGGATTATGGACTTTTCTGTTAGGAAATTATCTAATTTTTTTAAACCTTGCTAAGCTAATTGCTTTTACCACATTCTCAGGCAATGAATTCCAGAGTTTAATTACATGTTGAATGAAAAAATATTTTCTCCTGTTCGTTTTAAATTTACTACTTAGTAGCTTGATTTCGTTCTCCCTAGTCCTAGTATTTTTGTAAAGCGTAAACAAGCGATTCATATCCACACGTTCTGTTTCACTCAGTATTTTATAGACCTCAATCATATCTCCCCTAGCTGCTTTAGCCTTTTCTCATAGGGAAGTCATTCCATCCCCTTTATCATTTTCGTCGCCCTTCTCTGTACCTTTTCTAATTCTGTTATATCTCTTTTGAAATACAGTAGCCAAAATTGCACACAATATTCGAGGTGTAGTCACCATGGAGCAATACAAAGGCATTATAACTTTCTCATTTATGTTTTCCATTCCTTTCCTAATAATTCCTTTTATTCTCTAGATTTCCATCTGCATAATCAGGCCTTTACATTCTGTCTGGGAAGATTATGGTTTAGTGATCCTAGCATGGAGAACAAATCTAATAAGTCCATACTTCTCAAATCTTACTTCTGATGTGGGAGCTTGTAGATATGTCCATGCTATGTTGGTTTTTGTTGCAGTATTGAACATACTTAGGAAATTAGAAGCAATTACCTAGGTGGGTGGCCAGTATTCACTGTAGACCCCATTTGGAATAATATTTCAAAATTCAAAAAGCTATTAACAGTAGAAATTGTAGCAGGAGCATAATATTAGGAGGATTGCTATATAACTATAAATGTATTCTCCTTCAGTAGTTTTTTGGATGAGTTAGCAATGCATGCACTTTTTTCATACTTTACTAACCTCCTCCCACCCCCCAAAAATGTGATGAAAAACATTACTTGCCAGCCTCTGTGCCAGCCTCAGATGTTATACTCAGGTCCATTAGAACAGCATGCAGGTCCCTGGAGTAGTCTAGTAGTGGGCGCAGTGCACTGCAGACAGGTGGACCCAGGCTTCTACCTCCCTCTACCTGTTATTCTTGTGGAGGAAACTGTGAGTCCTTCAAAACTCACCAGAAACCCACTGTACCCACATATAGGTACCCCTTCACCCGTAAGGGCTATAGTAGTGGTGTATAGTTGGAGGTGGTGGGTTTTGGGGGGCTCAGCAGACAAGATAAGGGAGCAATGGTCAGATATGTACCTGGGAGCATTTTATGAAGTCCACTGCAATGCCCCCAGGGTGCCGTATTGCTTTCCTGGGATGTCAGGGGGGCCAGTGTACTAAAAATGCTGGCTCCTCCTACATCCCAATGGCTTGATTTTGTGCGTTTTGCACCTGGATGTATTTTTTTTTTTTTAGAAAATGGACCAAAAAATAAAACGTCCAAATCGCAAAACCTTTTATTTTCAAAAACAAAAGATAGACGTTTTTTTTGTTTGAAAATGACCTTCTTTGCTATTTAGAGTTTGGGCGTTTTTTGCTTCCAGCTCAATTGAAATCAGAATTGGGATCTGACACCATAAGATCTTACTTGCAACTGTTTGAGGAGACGTTTCTTCTATTTTATATCATTTTTCAGCGACAGTCCACGGATATGAATTATGCATCAGGGTTAATTCTGGAATTCTACAATTATGTGCTCTGAGTGTAGCTTGCTCTTGCTATAGGAACCAGTGGGGTATTATATTTGGATACCTACAATTAATCATACATTATTAAAATATATTTTTTAAATGTTTCCTTATGCAAATAGTTTATTCATTTTTTATTTTCTTTGTAAATTCCATGTGGGCATATTTCAAACATTATTCCTACCCTGGATGGAAGTTCACCTAATATAACCTGAAACTGGTGACCTAACACATGCACAATACCTTGGAAAGTATCTTATACATAGTTTTCTATAATAAATAACATTTTTAGTATGTTCTGGGTAATAGTTACACTAATTCTATTGTTAGCTTGTTCATAAGCGTGCTCTTTGCCTATCTCTCTATATAGCTATAGTAGCTGCTACCCATTGAAAATTCAGTGGATGACATTTGACTCTCTTCTCCAGCATTCTTTTCACTCTAACTCAAATCCAGAACACTCTCACCCAGCCCATGTTAGCTCTGTTCTTCCCTTGTTCTACTGTGTTCCTTCTCTGGCCTTTGTTAGCTGATATCTTCTGGCTGTGTTAGCCCACATGACTATTATCTTTATCCATTGTCTTAGTGTGGGAAGGAGGTCAATTCCGAGCTCTCTTCTCCAGCTCACATACCTACTTGATACCACATGCATAGGCACATTACTTAGCCTGCCCCTACACAATGATCACCTCCTCTGGTCTCTGACAGATAGATACCACACAGAAGCATGTTAAATATAAACACATTTATTTCTAGTTTTATAGATAAATATACATAATTAAGAGAGGATAAAAGAAGCAAACACAGAATTATACAGTGCCATGTTATAAAAATAATCTTTACACCTTTGCACATTTTTCATGTTCTGCAGTCTAAAAATATACTTCTAAATTAATTAATAGTGCCTACGTTGTGGTTTTCAAACAAGTCAGTTAGGTTTTCAGGATACCCCCAATGAATATTGGTGAGAGAGATTTGCATGCAAATCTCTCTCATGAATATTTATTGTGGACTTCCTGAAAACCTGACTGGCTAGGGGTTCCCCCAGCACAGGCTTGGGAACCACTTGTCTACATCAATGTGATATACACATAAGTACAGTCGTAATGATACAAACGAGAGAGGATATTCTCAAAGGCATGGTTTTATAAAAGGACAAAAAGACCAGACACAGAACTGTTTTGGCTTACAAAAAGCCTGCTTGAGTGGTCTGTAAACAATACATAAGTATGCACAATGATAAAACATCAACAAATGAAATATATTAAAATAGAAAACATAAAAAATATATAAAATACATGACATAAATAGACAGCAAAACCCATGTACAGGTCTATGCGCAAATCATTTCACAAGCAAGTACATGAAACAAAAATGTATGTTCTTGCCTGTGAAATGATTTGCATATAGACTTGCACATAGCTCTTACTATCTATTTGTCATGTATTTTTTATGATTATGATATAATTTTAATATATTTAGACATTTTATTCTTTGATGTTTTTTCATTTTGTATATGCATGTATTGCTTACAAACCCCTGAAGCAGGCTTTGTATAAGCCGAAACACTGTCCCGTGTCGAGTCATTTGGACCTCTAATGAAACCACACCTTTGAGAATATCCTCTCTCATTTGTATCACTGTGTTGGAAGACTCATCCATTGTTCTTACTGTTAGATTGTTTGTATGGACTCTGTAGGGTTCCATTGGTTCCTCCACTTTGGTGGTTTTCCTCTCATATACATATAGGTATTCATAGGGGCAGAGAATAGGCAGAGCAACTGCAGAATTTGTGCTTGTGTGCATATTTCATAAAGTACCTATTCTTACTGGCACATAGATGCACACAGTTACTCCTGGCTTGGAGCAGATCTAAATGTGTGTGTCCTTTTTCCTTGGGTAATTTTATGAAGGTACATAGGCTGCCTTATATAAACCAGGCACACCATATGCACCTATATTTTTTATTTTATTTTATTTTTGTTACATTTGTACCCCGCTCTTTCCCACTCATGGCAGGCTCAATGCGGCTTACATGGGGCAATGGAGGGTTAAGTGACTTGCCCAGAGTCACAAGGAGCTGCCTGTGCCTGAAGTGGGAATTGAACTCAGTTCCTCAGGACCAAAGTCCACCACTCTAACCACTAGGCCACTATCCTAACATTTTTTCATTTAATATTTTCTTTATTTTCCATAAAAATAAATTATTTTTGAAGCAAACCCTGTGACTTTTACGAGGTGTTGCTCAGTACGTGACTCTTCTGTATGCTTATCTGTTCTGGTTAAGAGCAGGAAACTCTCTAACATCACTTGTTTCTTTCTGCCAGCCATGCATCTATTTGGCCTGAACTGGCAGTTACAACAGACTGAAAATGACACATTTGAGAATGGAAAAGTAAATTCTGGAGTTGTGCCAACAACTGCATCATTACCTTCTGGTGACAGTGGTAAGAGATGAAAATAATTAATTTACTTTTATCACTCCATGTTTATTTCTGGTTCACTCCTCTGATACTGTCCTTGCAGTTGCTCTCAGGGTATTTCTGTCTTCTAGAATTTTGTTAATTTTATGACAATGTAGAACAATGGTTTTCTCAAAGGAGTTCATTAGGACAGAACATAAATATTTTTATTGTAAAAAGTTCTTGTAAATAGTAAATGACTAAAGAACAAGTGGGGAAAGCATGTGGAGTATGGCTCATAGAATTCTTTCCAATCCCTTTGCATATTTATATCTATCTGTGTGGGTGTGTGTTTGTCTGTCTCTCATCTGGAGGGGAAGGTGATAGGGGTGGTTTGAGTGGAGCAGTAGCCAATCATTGTTGGTCTGAAGAAAAAATATTATTCTGTATTAAAACCATTAGATGTCATTGTCGGTAGATTTCAAAGGATGGATTTTACAGATGAATCAGAGTGCAAATGCCCCAAAACAACAGATATAGCTGTACTTCACCACCACTAGTTAACAATACCCCATAGCAACCAGTTACAGGCTACACCGTTCATCTGTAGTTGTCGCCATCCCAAACAGCCATTAAGAAGGCATTCAGTCACTGGGTTTCATAGTAGAATTTACAAAAAATAAAATTAAATGCACATCTGACTCAATGCATGACTCAGGTGTACTCCTGTTCAGCAGTGCAGTTTTGGCAGCATGCAAGTGGAGTTGCAATTTACGTACATTGATTATAAAACACACACAAATACACAAACATTTACATCTGCTGACAAGCAGGCATAAACTTAGCTTCTTTTTAATTGTGATTGTTAGGGGTTTGTTGGGTCACTTTGGGCTAGATTCAGTATATGGCACCAAAAAATCTGTTCTAAATGGTATTCTGTAAAGGGCGCCTAAGGATGGGCACCCTTTATAGAATAGCAAGTAGTGCTGGAATCCATGCCCAACTTTCAGCATGAGGATTTACATCAACTGAAACCAAATTAGACGCAGATTTCCCTAATTCTATAACATTGCATGCATTTTAAGAGAATGCCCTGACCCGTCTATGTCACTCACATCATTACACCCTCTTTTCAGATCTCTATGTCACTCACATCATTACACCCTCTTTTCAGATCTCTATGTCACTCACATCATTATACCCTCTTTTCAGATCTACACAGATACATTTAGGCGGTATTCTATAACTGGGCACGCAAGTGATGTTTCATGTGCATCTGCCATATTTGGCCCATTTCAGTGCCTTGCTTCCATTATAATGCTTTTCTGTGCTGAAAAATCAGCACAGAAATAGTGCATAACATTAGGCACCGTGCCCCAGATTTAAGTTGAGTGCGCAAATCCAGTCATTCTGTGTGTGTGCAACTTAATTAGTTAAGCCAATCAATGCTGATAATTGCCAATTAGCAAGCAATTGACACAAATTAGAATTTACATGCAGAACTGTCTAAGCATATTTTATAACATGATGCACGTTGAAAAGGGGGCGTGGAATGGGCAGGTCGTGGACATTTCTGAAATCTATGCAGGTTGTTATAGAATATAGCCAGTCTGCGCCTAATTTAGGCATTGGGATTTACACCAAGTTTTACTTGACATAACTGCCCACGACTAAATTTAGTCACTCAGATGGGCGCTCGGCATATTCCATAAACCGCATGGAAATTTAGGTTTATTCTAGTACGCCTAAATTAGGGCGTACTTTATAGAATGCGCTTAGATGAATTTAATTTTGGTGCCAAATGTTTAGGCTTGATATATAGAATCTAGCCCTTAATGCCTCATCCTGTGGGATGTTAGTGTATAGTGACTCCATATTAACGTGTCCTTTTAGAATGCGCTTAGGCATATTTCATTTCGGCACTGATTTTTTTTAGGCATGATATATAGATTCTAGTCCTGTTTATAGAATTCCCTCATTTATGTATCAAGGTGAAAATCCCTCCATCTATCCTGACTCTATCCATAAGGGCAAGAGACGGAGGTCAGCATGGCAATGCTATCCAGCCACCAACAATTCTTAACTACTGTCTATGTTTGGGCCTGTATATTCAATGCAAATGACAATCCATAAAGCAGTACTGTTGTTTAAATGGAGCTGTTTGCTGCTACCACTAAAACATTTTTAAAACCCTGGGCCCGATATTCATTGGTATTTATCCAGATAACTTCTCCTAGCTAGATAATTCCTGCTACCTAGATAGTGCCACTGAAAATCCAGTCAGACTGCCTTGGCACTTCCAAGGTAGTCTATGGGCAGAGTCTGGGCATTAAATTAAATTCACAGATGTCACAAAATTATTCAGGGTCATCAAGTCGCAGGAGGAGTGTAAAAGATTACAGGAGGACCTTGCAAGACTGGTGGATTGGCCGTCCAAGAGGCAGATGAAGTTCAATGTTGACAAGTGCAAAGTGATGCCTGTGGGTAAGAGGAACCCGAATTACAGCTATGTCATGCAAGGTTCCACGTTAGGAGTTACTGACCTAGAAAGGGATCTGGGAGTCATCGTTGTTAAGACATTAAAAACGTCTGCCCAGTGTGCTGCCGTGACTAAGAAAGCACACAGAATGTTGAGTATTATTAGAAAAAGGATGGAAAACAAACACGAGGATGTTATAATGCCGTTGTATCGCTCCATGGTGCGACCACACCTCGAGTATTATGTCCAATTCTGGTTGCCGCATCTCAAAAAAGATATCAAGGAATTAGAAAAGGTGCAGAGAAGAGCGACGAAAATGATAAAGGGAATGGAACGACTTCCCTATGAGGAAAGGCTGAGAAGGTTAGGGCTCTTCAGCTTGGAGAAAAGGCGGCTGAGGGGTGATATGATAGAAATCTACAAGATAATGAGCAGAGTAGAGCAGACAGATGTGAAGCGTTTGTTTACACTTTCAAACAACAACAAAACCAGGGGACACAAGATGAAGCTAGAATATGGTAGATTTAAAACAAATAGGAGAAAGTTTTTCTTTACTCAGCATGTAGTTAGACTCTGGAACTCGTTGCTGGAGAATGTAGTGACAGCAGCTGGCCTTACGGAATTTAAAGGGGGTTTGGACAGATTCCTGAGGGAAAAGTCCATTGAACATTATTAATTTTTTTTTTGGAGGGGGGGGGGGGGGGGGGTTGCCGGGTTCTTGAAGCCTGGATTGCCCACTGTCGGAGACAGGATGCTGGGCTTGATGGACCCTTGGTCTTTTCCCAGTATGGCGGTGCTTATGTACTTATGGCAAAAGCTACCCATTTAACAGCAGTATTCAATCTGCTAATCAGGTAACTATTTGGATAAAGTTAGGACAGTCAAAAGGTCTCTATCACTGGTACCTAGATAAATTCCGGTGGCTGCATTTTACCAGGATGTTTAATGCCATTATCCGGGTACAGTCCAGCACTGGGAATCAGAGGCCTGCATTTAAAGTAAAAATTCTGGCCACCAAGAGCTGATTATTGACCCCCTCTGTTCTTATAATTTTAATTTTCTTCTAAAAATCTGTTATGGGAGTGCCTTGTAAAAGTCTTCATATCCTTATACAATTTTTTGTATTCTGCTTTCTAAAAAATATAGTTCAAAATATCATTAAAATAGTAGTCTGTTTGACTGATCTACATACCATACTCTAGGCTTTGAACTTGAAAGAACAAGTATGGAAATATTCAAAAAGTAATTTAAGAGTGGGGAAACCAAAAAGTTTTGATTGCATCAGGGACAATCTTGGAGAGTGCTGGGCCTTGTGTGGAGACTCATTGTGGGGGCCTCTTTTTCTTAAGTCGATAGAGGGTGAAAATCAAGGCTAAAAGTGGAGCCATGTCTTCTATTATCCCTTCATCTCCCTTTGAGATCCTGTGTCCCTTCATCTCCCTTAGAGATCCTATGTACTTATCCCAAGTTTACTTGAATTCAGATACAGTTTTCATTTCCACCATCTCCAGCTGGAGGTTGTTCCATGAATTCAATATCCTTTCAGTGACGATATATTTTCTCAGGTTACTTCTGGGTCTACCCCTTTCACCTTCATCCTATGCCCCCTCATTCCAGAACTTCTTTTCAATTGAAAGAGACTCACCTCTTGTGCATTTATGCCAAAGAGGTATTTAACATTTCTATAATATCTCCCCTCTCCCAACTTCCTTCCAAAGTATACATATTTTAACCAGGGCTTTTTTAACCCTACCAGGTCTCTCTCCTTGCCCTTTTCCAAGCAGTCAGGCAATGCAGGGGTTTTGGGAGAAACGGGGCAGTTAGGCATTGTGCAGAGCTATGCAGCAAGGATAGAGTTGGTTAGCAGCCAGTGAGGGGTGTGGAAGGATCAAGGGGAACTCTGACAAGGTAGAGAGATCATTTAAGGGATTTATTTTATTGTATTTTTGTTGTAATGTGAAAGTAAATGTAGTACAGAGCCTGCTGAATGTTGGTGGATGACACTGAAAGAATGCATGTGCATGAGCACAGCAGTGTGACACATCCGAGTCACTGTTACCAGGGAAACATCCTTGCCGTTGCTCTTACCTGTTTTCTGTTGGAAGGGGAGCTATGTTGGTGAGAAGATGTGTGTGGGTGTATGAGTAACGTTTTGTGAGGAAAACTGTTAATTTTATGAAGTTGGGGTTAACTGGCTGATGGAGTTGAAATTAGCAAAGGTTTTAATGGACATGTTTGTGTAGCGTTAAGTGTGTTGAGCTTGGCCAGGAGAACTTTAAAGAGTGCAGTGGTGACTGAGTGAAAGTTGTAAAGGGCTAATGTTGTGGATTAGGAAGCCTAGGGTTCTACAATTATTTGTTTAAATTGAAATACTTTTTGTGTCAGCTATTAACTTGCTAAAGCAGAACACATTTTAAAAGTGTGCACTCATCACGGAAGTTAGGTTGTTTTTATTGTGTTGGTTGAGATAGGTAAGTAGGAAAAGACCGAAAGAAAGTTGATGCTGGAGATCATCGTCTGGAAGAAAAGGTGCCCACCATTCAAGATAGCCAGAGGAAAAATGAAGAGAACAGCTAAGTGACTGAAACTATTAAAAATGTGCACATAAGAAAAAAATAGAAAGAAAATCTGAACAATAAATGAGAGAGAACTAAAAGAGAAAAAGAGTAGGGGAAAACTTACCTGTTGAGATCATTGAAGGTCTCCGGAAATCTGAAAGATAAGAGAAAAGAAACGTTAAAGAATCTAGTGCTTTGCAAAATTGAATGTGCTTAAATGATTTATGTGACTAATATTTATACTTATCCGAAAATCCTCTCAATGTATTTGCAAGTAGGTAAAATTCAACTGTTAATTAACATTTAATTCAAATAATAAAAAAAAATATTTTCTTTTTAATGTTAAATTCTCTGGTTTGGCGTGGAGATTATTTTGGGGAAACAACTGTGACATATTTTGACATTTTATTGATATGCATTACTTTGCTGTGCCACCAGAGGGTTTACAATATTGAGACCTTTAACTCAGGGGCTCATTTTTGAAATGATGTCTAAAAAGTGGCATAAAGCAGCATTTGGATGTTTTGTTTTGTTTTTCACAAAAACATCCAAATCAGTACTTTTGAAACCTATTTGTAGACGTTTTTCTATGAAGTTCATCAGAAGTGCTTTCAAATCACAAGGGGGCATGTCGGGGGTGTTTCAAAGGCAGGGTTAGGGCGTTACTTGGTCACTTTACACCCATAATGGTACAAAATAAAATGTCCAGGACTAAAACCAAGATGTTTTGGTCTAGACCTGTTTTTAGAACGAATAAGGCACAAAAAGGTGCCATAACTTACCACCTAATACACCTCCAGTAGATACTGACCCCCTCCCACCCCCCAAAAAATATTAATAAAAATATCACTTACCAGCCTCTATGACAGCTGCAGATGTTAGTCAGGTCTATTAGAGCAGCATGCAAGTCCCTCGAGTTGTGTAGTGGTCAGTGTACAACCCAGTGGGGGACCCAGGTCTCTATCTCCCTCTACCTGTCACACTTATGGTAGAAACTATGACCCCCTCCCAAGGTCACCAAAACCCTACTGTACCCACATTTAGGTGTCCTCTTCACCCATAAGGGCTATTGTAGTGGGGGACAGTGGATTTTGGGAGGGCTCAGGGGTAGAGAATGACATGGGGACGGGGATCCGCAGTAACCGCAGGGATGGTAATGGGGACAGAGCCTGCGGGGATAGGGTGGGATAGATCCTGAAAGAACAGGTACAGATACCACGGGGATGGGGACAAAGCCCGTGAAGACGGGGATAAACTTTGTCCCCGTGTCACTTTCTACTCTGAAGTCTGTTAATAAACTGGACTGTTATTTATGTTTGTTTGATGCAGACAATATTTTTATCTTTTGGAAAAACAAGCAAACATGCTGGCCACAGCTAGCAAAATTTGCATGGGGGATCCTGTACATCCTGCTACCAGCACATCTTCTAAGAAGGCATTTTCTATTGCAGGAGGGTCTATGGAAGACAGGAAAGCTAGACTGAATCCTGAGATTGTTGATGACTTTTATTCACAGATTAAAAAATCATAACTGTGCTTCATAGGGCATATTTCTCTCCTCTAGGGCATATAGAACTGATTGTATTTTGTACCCCTGGACATTTTAACAGGGTGGATTAGGATCCTTGGGGTAGTAGAAGAAGTCAGCTGTTGTTGGGCTTGGAAGGCTAGAAATTGGTGGTGGTAGAAGGATTTATTATAGTTGCTCATTGTTATTGTTTTCTATTTGTAATTTATACACAACAGTTGCACAGCATAGTGTTCCTTCTTATACATTAATAAAAAGATTTAAATATAAAATCATAAATGTTTGAGGCTTCTGCAGATGAATGGAGACAAATTTTATCTCAGTGTCATTCTCTACTCAGGGGACAAGATAAGGGATCAAAAGTGAAATGTGTACCTGGGAGCATTTTTATGAAGGCACAGAAGTGCTCTCTAGGGCGCCCCATTGTTCTCCTGGGATGTCTGGGGTACCAATCTACTAAAAATGCTGGCTCCTCCTACATCCAAATGGCATGAATCTCTACATTTTGCACCTATTCAGAGTTGTTTTTTTTTAATGGACAAAAAAACAAAATGTCCAAATCACAAAACCTTGTTCAAAACACTGTTTTCAAAAAAGAAAAGAAAGATATACATTTTTTAATGGCCTTCTTTCCTATTCAGATTTAGTCATCATATCGAAAATGCCCCTCCACGTCTCCGTACGTTTTATGACGAAAACCATTGACCATTTTAGTAGCTGCCTTCTGCATCGACTCCATCCTGTTTATATATTTTTTAAGGTGCGGTCTTCAGAATCGTATACAACATTCTAAATGAGGTCTCTCCAGAGTCTTATACAGGGGCATGGTCACCTTTTTCCTACTGGCCATTCCTCTCCCTATGCACCCAAACATCTATCTAGCTTTTGTTGTCATCTTTTCCTCCTGTTTGGCCACCTTAAGATCATCCCATATGACCACACCAAGTCACAAAAGTTCTTTAGCTCCAACTGTACCGTTTCCTCGGGATTTTGCAGCCCAAATGCATGACCCTATATTTTTAGCATTAAATCTTAGCTGCCAATTCTGGATCATTCTTCAAACTTTGCTAGATCCTTCCTCATGTTATCCACACCATCAGGGGTATCTACCCTATTACCAAGGCGGTTGGTGGCCCAACTGTTTGGGGAGGCTAAAGGGGGCGGGGTTAGGGGTGGGGCCAGGGGTGGAGCTTAAATCCATAATTGTCTGATAACACACAGAAAAAAAAAGTAAAAGTCACAATTAATACCTTTTATTAAATTTAGATATTAGATATGTATCATATGTCAAAGAATAAAGTGGTTGCTCAAAGCATATACTAACCACAATCGCTGAACTGCAAAACACTATGCACAACTTTGTGCAAAAACACACTCAGAACCTTACTGTACCATAAATATTACACTGGGCAGAATCTAATACACCAATATACCACCCATACGGAAAATGCAGACCATCAACAATATGAAACAAGGGATCATAATATCACAATTCTCATGTAGAGCCACAAAACACCCTAATTCATGTTTAATGTGGGATAAAATGCCGTAAATAAATATAAACTTTTAATGTTGAGCACCTGATTCTCAAAGTGGACATATTCCAAACACTATAATTTCACTACTGTTTTTGAAATTTCTATTCTATAACTTTGTATTGCAAATTACTATGTAAGCCGCATTGAGCCTGCATTGTGTGGGAAAACGTGGGGTATAAATGTAGTAAAGAAATAAAGAAAATAAAATGATCTTTTCTACCTTTGTTGTCTGGTGACTTTGTTTTTCTGATCATGCTGGCCCAGTATCCGATTAACTCCATTTCCAGGGCTTCCTTTCCATTTATTTCTTTACTTTCCGCCTTTCTTCTTCATTTCTTGCCTTACATCCGTAAGTAAAAGCTGGGTCCTCTGCAGACTTGACTGTCCAGTGGATCCAGCTTCTGCCTATTTTCTCCATCAATGTGCAGGTTTTCTCCCTTTCCCTCATCTCATGGAAGCATGGGAGCATGGAAACGAAGAGCCCCCCCCCCCAGCGGCGTGCACCCGGGGGTTCTTTCGCCGGGGGGGGGTCACGCTGTTCCGGGGGGGGGGGGGGGGCGCTGCACCCGGGGGGCAGGGCGCATCCGCGTTCCGCCCCGGGTATCAGCGGCCCTAGGAACGCCACTGATCTGCAGTGCTGTAAATTTGTATATTTATTTTTAAATACTGTTTCATGTTGGTCCTGTTAGGTTTCAATTAGCCATTTCTAACTTTACCTCAATTATTGTATTTATTTATATTTGATCATTTTACCATTGTTATGCTGTTAATGAAATTGTAAGTTTTATGTTAAACTGTACCTGCTGTACACCTCCTTGGGTGAGGTGGTTAATAAATTCCAATAAATAAATCTTAATGATAACCCACATTGATAACTGTGCTCCTAAATGTGTGCACTAAGGCACCAACTAATGCTCCAGCACACAGATGATAAATAGACATCATGCATTCTAGTATGCATGACATGCAAATTAATGCAGGGATGACAAATTTCAAATAATTATATCCAGGTAATTAAGCTGTAGGGCTTTTTGTAAAGTACTACGGGAACTGAGAACGTCCTAACCTGTACATCTCAATTTCGGTCTCTACATTCTGTGTACAATGATAAAACTGTTTAATCTGTGCTGCTTAAATAACTGTAAACCAAAATTTGCTTGAAGAAAGTTCTTATGTTATTAAATTAAACATTTTTACTCCAGTGGTATAGGTTAAGTATTAATAAACAAGGTGAAGATAATCCTTCTTAAAGAACAATAGAACATGAACTTTGCAAATTAATTGTTAATGATCAAGATGAAGTATGTGTGTGAAGACAGTTTCTAATATAGCTTCCTGCCTCAGGGTGGTCATGAGATTTGTTTTCTAAAAACTAAGCTACCATAGACATTTGTCTTTTCCTTTCTTTAACATCAGCATTCACACTACACTGTGTTCCCAACACACATACACAAGAAACAACACTAAATATCTGGCATAGCAAGGGGCTGCAGCTTTGTTAACAAAATACTGATTAACAATAACAGTCACAATTGTTCATGTAATAGCACATAACTGCAATATCCAGCTGCAATAGGCCTTTTTCCCCCACACCTGAAGCCAGACTGTACCGAACTAGCTTAATCAAACAGTTTACAGTACATATCCCCACCTCCCACAAGTCCACGGTGACACAGGACCTGCAAATACTCATGGCAGTACCACACACGATGAAACATATTCGTTCTTAAATCAATTCCCATTTTTGAAATGCCTCCTCAACAGTATTGCAATCCCCCCTAATTCTGCCACTAGCGGTGACAGCCTAGCTTGTTACCACTCCCCCACCTGCCACCTAAAGTAGCTTCCAAAATATCTTGAACAGTACTCAAGAAAATGTCCTGCCCAATCTCTGACAAATGGACTCTTATGAAAGAGACTCAGGCAATCTGTCGTAAGCAACTCATGGGTCAGAACCAATCCACCCAACCCAACCACAAACCAAGCCACTTCAGAATTCACATGCCAACATACGCGCTCAATGGCGCCACATTCCTTACCTCCTGCCAAACTAAATGAGGAATAATAAAAGACCATACTAAATGGGCAGCAGGTAAATAAGTCCTCACCAAAGATAGATCCCTCTTCATCTGTCAAATTAAATCAGCACCCTTCACTTGACATAAATCATTGCCACCCAAATGAATCAGTCAATTCAGGAGAAGAAAAAAGTGTGCATGAGAAAGAGTAGGCAGCAATTGATCCCACTACATGCCATGAATCCCCAGCCACCATGAATCCCCAGCCAGCGGATTTGTATTCCTTGCTACACCAGCCCAAGGTTCGCTTCCCATTGGGACTCAACTGCCTTCTGGGCCCAGAATATGTAGGAATGTCCACACAGCCAAGCACAGAAATCAGGAGGAAGATGCCCTGAAAAGGAAGCTAGCAAAGAAAATTAATTAGGTAAAGGATCCCCAGAACCACGCACATAGCCCGAATAATGGGAACGCTAGCACCCTATATGAGTCAGAAGAGCAGACGAACCCCCTTCCTGTGCCATTGAGGAAGCCACCCCAATACAAAAAGAATGAGTTCCATAATGGGATGGGTCATACCACAAATGGGCAAGCCCCAACTGGAACACAGCAGCAAACTGAAAACAGGTCAGTGGCATATATCCTCATGGACTAGCCTAAATAAACCGACTATAGGCCACAACTGAGCATAAACCTGCACACAAAGCACAGAACAGGCCAACAAACTAGCCGAAGCCTGTAAAGATACCCAAATACCCTGCCCCAGCTGGTCCGTTTTGGACTGGTGAATCGACAGGCGTAAGTATCTAGACCCCAACAGCCCTCCATTTTTTCCGCCTCAAGAGGAACATCCAATTCCTTAGCTACCACCTGAAAAGCACTCATCAAACCCAGACACTGGGGACTCCCAGCTAGACTGCCAAAGAAAAAGAATTAAGATAATGAACAATGGCATCATACCCCAACACCTGCTGAACTACCCAGTGCACAAACATAGAAAAAGTGTAAAAATAAGCACAAGAAATGGAACAGCCTATCAGCATACATTTATCAAAATAAAAGGAGCCCTCAAATTGAAAACCCAACAAATGAAAAGAATCCAGATGGACCAGCAAAAGTCAATGCAGACTCAATGTCAACTTTTTCCATCAATCCTGAGGGCCCAGCCGACACACTACATCCACCACCAGGTCAAAAGAGTGGAGTATTGCACCGAACAAAGCTCAGGATTTATGAAAGAATTCACACTTCTACTGGGAGGATAAGACAAGTTATGAATCAAGCACAACTTTCCATGCTCTTTCTTCAGCACAATACCTAGTGGGGAGAGCACTAAGTTCTCAAAAGGAGGGGTGGAAATCAGCCCATCAATTCAACCTAAAGCCCGCCCTTTTGCCAGCTTCTCAGACACCACTGTGTGAAGCTGATGCACTGAAGGCGCATTCCGGCAAGCATGAGACAATAAAGGGCCCACAAAAAGAATAACAAAACCTGAAGAAAAACCCTCCCACAGCAATTGAGCAGCCCGAGCATCAGGATAAACCCCCAACCAAGAGTGTAATACAGGCAACTCAATGGATGAAGGCACCTTGACCAAATTCTCGACCTCTGGCCAGAGAACCTCCCCGTCCAAGCTATTTATGGCCTCCCACCCTCGAGATGAAGCACTAAAATGTTGTGTGTGAGCCCCCATTGTGTCTTTAACAATATTGGTAGTGACATTGGGACATTCACACCGCCCAGCGTTGAACTGGAAGTAAGAATGAACTCCGACTGCACTCCCACTGGGAACCGAAGGAAAGGATGCCTCCAACCCCAACACAGAGCCTACCCTGGCATAGGTCATTTCAACAACCCAAAGATCCACATTGCGAGAACCCCAGTGATCAGAGTGGTCTTTGGCCAGCCCATGGCGAAACTGCCCATCATAATTAAGCCAAGACCACCCACCATACATCCAATAAGCACGCAATATCAAATCCGTGTAACTCAGGTGAGGATAAAGGGCAGGCTGAGCTTCATCCAACTCACTAGCATAAACATTGAAAGCCAGCAGCCAAATTAAGTCTGAGGAATCTGCCCCCTTTAAATTTATTCTCTATCTTAGACGACTTCCGTTTCTTATCAACCCCCATCCTGTTCCTTCATCAACAAAGAGAAAAGATCCACATATTTCCCATGCAATATCTTGTGACACAATTTCAAGGGTGCAATCACACACAAGGTATGACCCTGGTGCAAAACAGGAGCCGCACCTGGCCCAGCAAGCTGATCCACACCAGCTGTGGCCTTGCGGGACCTACCAGGCAAGACACCCATTCTCTGAGATGAGCCAGGCAATCATCCTTGGAAAAGGAGGTCAACAAGGAAGATGCAGAGGAATCCCAGGAGTCCGACTCCCAAACTGACAACGGATCCTCCCCTAACCCCCTCCACTGACGCTTCTCCAAATCCAAATGCCATACATGTCGCAAATGATGCATAAATTCCTATCCCACAAGCGCTTGCCCAACAAACGCCATGAGCATACCCTCCCCTGAGTATCACACATGCACAGCATACACCCTCCCCACCAACCTCAGCTACCCTAACAACAGACAATACCTCAGACAACTTACAAGACACCTCCATGGGTATAGCAAGACCAGAAGTGCTAGGAGCAGCCATCACAGGAACCTCTGGAACAGCCGCAGAAGGATGAAAGGCCCCTGCTCTGCATGTGCCTTCCAGCCAAACCCATAGAATCAGTCCACTTCTTTGAAACAGACACCCATTTACCCAAAATGCTGGCAGGGGCCACTCGCGCACCTGCTGCCTTAACGGAGCCACTCATACACCTGCCAGCAGCCTTGGCAACCCCTAGTTTTTTGTGCTTTAGCATACCCCCCCCCCCCCACTGCCCTGCCCCCCCCACTCCGACCCCCTCACTGAGGAGCCATGGAAACGCCAAGAAAACCCCCCCTTCACATACCCAGTTACCCATACACACCACCCCAACAGCAAACAACCTGAACCCCTCCCCCCCCAGCACTCCTAAATAAGCTGCACCACAAAGAACTGTTCAGCATTAGGACCTAGCAGTAAATCGCAGCAGACACTAGGACCCAGCGGGAAGCTGCGATACTCCACAACCAGCCCAATATAGTGCACAGGCGCAGCTCGCGGACCCACAAAGATGACTTTCCTGCGACGCAGCAAAGGGGCCACCTGCTGACGGAGACTCCTGCCCTAAAGAAAAAAACCCAAACCAACACCGGACTATGAAGCCCCCAGGCAGAAAAAAAGACCCATAGTGAAATGCAGTGCCAAGCTCCCATACCAACGGCAGAGAGAGCCAAAAGCTCCGTAAGCACCCCACCATGCAAAAGGACCCCACTGGACAGAAACTTACCACCAAAAAAAACCACAAACGCCATCTAACCACCAGAGCTCCCAGATAAGGAGGATAGCCACCTCACCTCCCAACTCACTCCTACTCCTCGCCACCCTCCCAAAATAAATATACTGTCCACTAAAAGTTCCTTTAACTCTCTCCCACAACTGCCCAGCAACCATACATCTCCAGACCATATCTGACACATCACCTCCCTGCCAACCCTCAGTCCTTGTACTGTACTCTCCCTTTGCTTCCCCTCCCCTCCCCTCCCCTTAACCACTAAATAGCACTGCTCTGCTGGGCTGCTGTTATCAGCTGGCAGACTTAATCTGTGAGCTCCCTTATCAATGCATTCTGTGAGATCTTTAACACATAAAGAAAAATATCTGTTCTGTGTTGTGTTTAAAATATGACTGTTTAAATATTTGTCATGTTCAAAGGAGGCTTTGTAATGAAACGATGGTATTAGATTTTGATTCTTTTTTTAAATTATTATTCTTTCCAGGAAAATCAGGTGGTTTTTTACAAGAAAACAACACTATAGATTCTGGGGAGTTTGATATAGGCCGAAGAGCAATACAAGAAGTTCCCCCTGGAGTCTTCTGGAGATCACAACTATTCATTGATCAGCCACAGTTTCTAAAATTCAATATCTCCCTTCAGAAAGATGCATTGATTGGAGTATATGGCCGGAAAGGCTTACCACCTTCACATACCCAGGTAGAAGTTCCTTTCATTCTAAACAAGATTTCATATTTGAGATGTGCCAGTTTGCATTTGTTTTACTTTAAACAGACCATTTTGCTATTGATCTAACACACAAACAATAAGCGCAGTCGTCATAAATAAAGAGTGAAATTAACTGGTATCCTTGAGAGATTTCAAGTCTGTAAAATCAGTAAACTGGTTTTGCATTATGATCAGTTATGATGGTGTCTGTGTTCTGTGCATTTTCACTGGCAAATACCTGAAGGGTTTTTTCACCATCCCCTGGATTCTATATAAGGTGTAGCGAGTAGCGTGCGTTAAATTTTGCGCATAACCAATTTATGCATGCCACTTAATTGAGTACTACTACTACTTATCATTTCTACAGTGCTACTAGACGTACGCAGCGCTGTACACTTGAACATGAAGAGACAGTCCCTGCTCTTACAGTCTAATTGAGTAACAAGCCAATTAGTAATAATTGGCTTAGAACAACGAAATATCATCACTATCTGGCAATAATTGGAATTTCCGCATGCTTCTTTTAAGGTGTATTCTAAAAATAGGCACATGTAAATTCTAACGTGCATATTTGAAAAGGGGATACAGCCATGGGAGGAGTGTGGGGGCATGTCAGGGGCATTACTCGAATTTACATACATTGTTATAGAATTCAAGGGAATGTGCCTACATTTAGGCATGGGTATTTACACCAGGTTTTCAGTGGTATAAATGGCCGCACCTAAATATAGGCAGGTTTCCTGGTCCTATGCATTATTCTATACACCGCGCCTAACTTTAGGTGTCTTATATAGAATAGCACTAGGTGCTGTAATTGGACGCATCTAGATTTTAGATGCCATTTATAGAATCTGGCCACATATGTGTAACGCCCTTCCTACCACAGCTTAACCATCACCATGGCAGTCTTTGGCCAGGAGTCATGATGGCTTATTTACCTTTAGAACAAAAACCGTATGTGTACCTTGAGTGTGCTACTAAACGGGGAAGTTATCAACATGGGCTTACTGTTAAAATGGATTGTTATACTACAAGCCGTGCTATTGTATCACAGGGTCCCATTTTATGCAATGAGACCCTGTGCTAAAATAGCACAATTTGTGGTGGAATAAAGTAGCCCACGTTGATAACTTCCACTCTAAATGTTTCTATTGTGTGATCACTGGGAGTCTGAAGAGCAGAATCAGATCCAGGTCTTATGTATAGCAGCACATAATGGTGCCACTGAGTCACTGGGCTGCCCCCTTTATGAAAATTTGCTGAAAATTGTATTAATTAGTGTAATAAAATGCACAATACACATATAGCTGATAGAATGATGTAGAAATCGTCATGTCAGTTCTACTCATTACTCTATTAAAACCATTTTTTTACGATGATCTGAGTGATTCTTTATGCCCCCCCCTCTCACCTGGATATTACTATATTCAGTTTCTTTAACTAAAGTCCTAGAGACTGAGACTTTTACAAGCCTAGTACTCTGAGCTAAGAAAAATGAGCATCCCCAACTTAGCTAGCAGAGTTTTCGCTATCTTCTCCTTCTTGTTCATCTTCTTCCTATTATTATTTCATCCTTTTTTCAAAAAGTGACTGTTGGCATATAATTTGACTTACCTGCCTGATATAAATGTGCATCTATCTTTGTGGATATGTATATGTGCACTTCTCATAAAATATACAGGCAGTTCATCATACCATTTAAATGTGCTGAATGCCATTTCTTTTAGAATGTTTAAAAAGTGTAGGAGGGAGGCATGTTTGTAAGAACAGAACAGATGTTTGTGACCTACATGAAGACGTTTAGACTTTAATAAAGAGGGGTGTTGAATAAACAGGGCAGGAATAATTGACAATGACTGCCCATTCAAGACCAATCAATGCTATGCTGATAGTCTTTTGTGACAATTTCTAAAAATGTCAGTTTAATTGCTACTGGAGAATCAATGTGTTTATTTAAAGAGACTTTAAGAAATAACAAAAGACTTTGATGGCATAAAGCAAAATTAAATGAGGGGGAACAAAGTAATTAATTTATCTTCATTAGAAAAAAAATGAGTGTTCCATTGACATGAAAAAGCTGTTTATTTCCCAAGAAAAAAGGCATCAAGAGTTCCAGCCACTTAATAAAATACATTTTTACGTGCTTGAGTTGTAGAATCCTTAATGATAATGGGATTGTTAACACTCCATATATAGTCTATCCAAATGTTCAATAAATAGAAGTCCCTTATTTCCTAAATTATAGATGTGTTTAATTTGGATTTATCTATTAGACAT
This sequence comes from Microcaecilia unicolor, assembly GCF_901765095.1. Lineage (NCBI taxonomy): Eukaryota > Metazoa > Chordata > Amphibia > Gymnophiona > Siphonopidae > Microcaecilia > Microcaecilia unicolor. The sequence continues at coordinate 577,792,412 of NC_044032.1, read as the reverse complement.
GATTCTCCACCGATGAGCTGGAGTTACACAAATCTTTCTTATCAAAGACTGACAATTAGAACTAAATAAAGAATTCTGAATGTTAATTACATAATTTAGGCCCTGATTCAAATGATTCTGACTGACCCATATCTCTGAAACAGAGAAAACCAGTTCATCAAGTTGGTGGATTGACTTCCAGTGAGTAGATTTCTTTGTGAAACATACCTATCAACTATAATTGTCTTTGTCAGAATTTAGGAAAGGAAGAGAATTATACAGGCAAAATCTAAATTAGAAACCCTAAGGAGTTAGACTTTGCATTCTTTGTATTAATGGAGAAATGCCACTTTATGTAAAAGTACAAAGATATCAGAGATGCAGAACATCAAAGACTTTGTACTAAAGAATCAGCAGTAAAAAATGCAGAATTTGATTTGGGGAAACAGGCAAAACAGCAGCTGTAGTAACAAAATATATTATATATTATTGCCAGGTAAGAAACATAATCTGAGCAAAGAACAATGACCATCATAAGCACCAGCATTTGGAAATGTTCCTTTTGTTGTCCTGTCTGTATTCAATAATTTTATTTTATTCTACAACTAGTACTTGTCTCCTTTTTATTTTGTTTTATAAAGGGGTAAAGGGGTCATGGATTTGATATACCGCCTTTCTGTGGTATAACCAGAGAGGTTTATTATATGTAGGAAATTTCTCTATCCCTAGTGGTCTTGCAACCTAAGGGGGTCTTTTACTAAAGCTGAGCTCGAGTTATCTGCAACAAGGCCCATTTTATTCCTATGGGCTCTGCTGCAGATAAATCAAGCTAAGCTTTAGTAATTGTGAACTCCTGTCTTTCTAATGGGCAACTACCAACAGCATTAAAAAGAACATTGGTTAAGAAAAACAACCTTGACCAGGACAAACTTGAAAGTTACCGGCCAGTTTCCAACATCCCATTTCTAGGGAAACTTGTAGAACAAACAGTCAGTGTTCAACTCAGTGATTGGCTAGAAGAGAGAAACTGGCTAGATCTGTGTCAATCTGGATTCAGACCCGGTTATGGAACAGAAACGGTCCTCGTGTCCCTTCTAGATGATCTTCATGGAAATCGAGACAGGGGATTTCTCAGCAGCTTTTGACACTGTGGATCATGATATCATGCTAGCACGACTGACAGAAACAGGTATCAAATGGAACAGTACTCAATTGGTTCAGATCCTATCTATCAGACAGGCAACAATCCATAATGTTTGGCAGCAACTCATCGCCACCATGGGCACTGACCTGTGGAGTACCACAAGGATTGATACTGTCACATATTCTGTTCAATATCTACCTCAAGCCACTAGCTGAGCTGATTTGGTCAATGGCCACTTATTTCTGCATCTAAAGGGATGATGGGCAGCTGCTCATACCCATTGAACCTGACTTACCTATAGCCTTGAATAAACTGATTACTTGTCTAACATCAATTCAAGAATGGGCTAAATTCAACAAACTTTGCCTGAACCCAAGTAAAACCGAGCTTCTCTGGGTCCCTATCACAAGTGGATACATACCTGACATCAAAATCTCTTTTGGGAAGAACGAACTCCCCTTCAAATCACAAGTCAGGAACCTTGGAATACAGTTAGATTTAACACTTACTCTGATTCCCCAAATCCAAACAACCTTCAAGTGATGCTTCTATTTGCGACAGCTACGCTGCCTCTCTCCTAACACCGAGAAGGTAAATCTTATCCCAGTTGTGCATGCCTTTATAACAGGGGCATAGCCAGACACCCAAGTTTGGGTGGGCCTGGACCCAAGGTGGGTGGGCAGAACTCCGCCTTGTCCTACAAGTGATTTGGTTTCTCCCTCTCTTGCCTGCATGCCATATGGTCTTTCTTTTTTTTTTTTATTTATCTTTTTATTAGAGTTAACGATTTTCAAAGCATACATTAACGCATATTGACAATATATGCCATACATTTTGCAGTACCATCAAGAAAAAAAACAAAAACAAAAAGCCCCCCTAAACTCCCCCCATATGGTCTTTCAAACATCCCCTCTCCCCCATTTACCTTTTAAATAGCAGATTTTCACCGGCAGCAAACAGTTGTTGGGAGTTTTTGGCTGGTGGGGCTTGGGGTCCCTGCCAGCCACATTATAGGTGTACTGCTACTTGGTGGGCCTGAACCTAAAGTGGGTGGGCCTGGGCCCACCCCAGCCCACCCCAGCCCACCCTTGGCTATGCCACTACTTTATAACATCAAGACTGCATTACTGTAATGCACTCTACAACAGTGTGACTACAAAGAGCCTGCGCCAGCTCAAATTCATTCAGAATGCTGCAGCAAGACTAATAGAAGGTTGCAAGCGATGTGACCACATCACACCATTTTTACAAAAGCTTCATTGGCTACCAGTGCAATACAGAGCTAAATTTAAAACTCTATGTCTGATCTTCAAGGCCCTTAAAGGAAATGGCCCCGAGTACCTGAAGAATAGGATAATCCTCTATACACTTCCGAGGACACTAAAGTCCTCCCAAGGACTATCACTAACCACACCTTCTCCAAAAGACATTACATTATGTGATACCCACAAGCGAGCCTTCTCCGGAGTAGCCCCCACACTCTGGAATGCACTCTCCGAAAGGCTTAACACAAGACTATCTCTACTTCAGGAAGCAGGTGAAAGCATGACTCTTCAACCAGGCCTTTAATGGAAGAAAAAGCTAACTTGTTAGTCTCACTCACACTCTCAAGGAGTGACACGTGCTGCACATACTGCAGCAGGACATGTTTATCCACTCCTACCCTAGCTGAGAAAATATTAACCATCTCTCTGACCTTATGTGCACCTTTCTTTAAATTAGTACCTTATTTTCTAACTCCTCTTAACTATTTTACCTATCTATATGTTAACCATCTCTTTGACCTCATGTACAACTTTCTTTAAATTAGTCACCTTACATTTTATATGTTCCATCTTTGCTTATGCCCTACACTGTCAATTAGAATGTTCTATTACGTATTGTGTTGACATTGTAAATAGTATACTATGCCATACTTTGTATTGTTATTTGAATATATTTACTGCCGTAATTGTCTATTGCTCATATTTGATTTATTCTTATTGTACACACCGCCTTGGGTGAATTCCTTCAAAAAGGTGGTAAATAAATCCTAAGAAATAAATAGTAAAATACCTCCTAAGGTTTATACCTGGGGCAGTGGAGAATCTGTGACTTGCTCAGGGTCACGAAGAGCTACAGTCCATTCTCAGTCCATTGCACTCACCATTAGACTACCCTGGCAACACTTATACAAATTGTTATGGCAAGAAAGTTTTCTGAGTCTGAGACAACAGCATGAGGGTTCTGGTTGTCAAAATGAGTATAAACTAGGGTTGTGCATAAATCACTGTTAATGCATCAATTAATGTGTTATTTATTAGTTGTGATTTAAACAATTGTTGCTATTAAAATTGTGTGTCTCCTTCCAACATCTCTCCCTCTCTCTTCCATGCTCAATCCCTATTCTCAGCTCAGTCCAGCATTCCTCCCTCCCGCCTGTGATTTGACAACTCCCCCTCTCTTAAACCCTGTCTCCCTGCTGGGTCTACCTTAAAGCTGGTCTTCCATTGGCCCCTGGCCTGCTGCAAAGCATTCCCTCTGACATATCCCATGCATTCGGAAACAGGAGGTGACATCAGAGATCAGAGGGAGGTGGGAGGGATGAGCAGGAAAACTTTGGAGCAGGCCACAGGCAGTGTGTGTGCATTGCTGCTAGGGACCAATAAAAGACTAGCTTTAAGGTACACCGGAGAAGGGGTGGGCTTTGAGAGAGGGGAGATGTTAAAACTTTGGTGAGGGAAGGGAGTGGAAGCACTGCCCACCAAGAAGGGGGAAGGAGAAAGAGATTTTCTGGATAATGGAAGGGAGGGAGGGGGTGAAGAAAGGCCCAGTGTTGGCCCAGAGGTAGAGGGGAAGGAGGGGAAAGAGAGATACTGGACAATGGGAGGGAAGGGATGGACAGATGTTGGATGGAGGATGAAGGGGAGGGAGGGAAGAAAGAGAGATAATGGACATGCGGTGGAGGGGGGAGGAAGCTATGATGGACAATGGGAGGGAAAAAGGGAAGAGAGAGGGAGAGAAATTGAACTAAGGAGTGGAGGGGGAAGATAGAGATAATGGACCCAGGAGTAGAGCAGAGGTAGGGAGAGACTAGCTTGAAGGTAATGGTGAATAATGCTGAATAACTGGAGGGTGGGTAGGAGAAGTGTTAGATCTGGGGGCAGAAGGGAGAGAGAGATTGATTCTTTAATTGTGATTAAACATTTTAATCAAAATGCAGCCCTAGTATAAACTGTTTTCTTTTGTAATGATACCTTCCATTCTCAAATTAAACTGACAACCATTAAATATACAAAAGATTTTGACATGGAAGAGATGTTACTATAGGGCACTTTTACTAAGTTGCAGTAAGTGCTAACTCGCACGTACCACAAATTGAAATGGCTTACAGTGGGACATAGGCATCCTGCAGTAATTTCCTAATCTGACCACGCAAATTTCATGCTAAAAAATATTTTTATTTTTATCACAGAGAGGGCATATCTGGGGGGGGGGGGGGGGGGTGTAGAGTGTGCATTAGTGCATCTACATTACCTTGCACTAACTGATTAGTGCATGAATCCTTACCACCTACAAAATAGATGTCAATAAGTGTTCACGTTCTAATCTTTTTTAAAAACATAAGCACATGACCATTAAAAGAAAAGAGAAAATAGGCCATTTATGGGCTGTGGTAAAAATGGCCTTAGTGTGTGAGAAGAACCCATGTAAGGGAGCGCTAAGGCCCCTGTTTACAGCAACTTAGTAAAAGGTCCCCTTAAAGAGGCATATTTTAAAAGCATTTAGCCTTTCAAAGTTCCATAGAAACCTATGGAACTTAGCCTTCCAAAGTGCTTTGAAAATATGCCTCTTAGTCACTTAGGGCCTCTTTGACCAAACTATGCTAGTGTGGCAAATGAGAGGAAGCCCATAGGAATTGAACAGGCTTCCTCTCATTTGCAGCACGGTTTAGTAAAAGAAGCCCTTAAATAGCTGAAATTTTTCATGTTTTGAGCAAACCATTGTGACCAGCGTATCATAAGAAATAAAGGTCAACAAAGAAGTTGTAGATGTAAGTCTGAGGCAAGTAATAAATAATAATAATCAGGCTTTTAATCAGGATCCAATCATGTTTGAAAATAAGTTGTGCCAAAATACAAACTGTCATATTGGTGAATTTTTGTTACTGGGATCCTGTTTGTCTGACTTTGCCTGTTTGTCTTGATCTGTACAGATGAATTTCTAATACTGTAGTCATTTCTCTGTTCTCCCTGTTGGTAATGGTCTATACAATACTTTGTCTTAAGGATAGAAAGACAGTTCATCAAATTAAACATTCTCCTATCATTGACTGCCCCTATCGGACCGACCATTCACTTGTCTATTAGATTGTAAGCTCTTTGAGCAGGGACTGTCTCTCTTTGTTAAATTGTACAGCGCTGCATAACCCTAGTAGCGCTCTAGAAATGTTAAGTAGTAGTAGTAATATATCATCTAGTAAAGTTGTCAACACAGTTTGAGTAGCATCAGACTAAAAATAGGTCAAAAATATTGTGCTGAAATATCTATAATCAGAGTGCCACCACTTTTTTGATCAATTTATTTATATGTGAGAAAATAAAAAATTCACAGAATTCTAGATATAAATCTCTATTTTTCAGCAAGGGGAAAATAGATGTGAGTTTCAGCTTCTCCAGGAGTCTGATTTCTTCTCTGAAACCTGATCTTATGGGCCCCTAATCATTCAATTTGAGCACAGGTCAACTGAACTATTAGAGCACAGACACAAGTCATGACCTATCATTAACTTCTTTAAAATATATCAGTCTTTGCCCCCTGCCCATCTTTGTCCTCACATTTTGATCTCTGTGATCAAAATCATTTCCCTCATTCAACTCATTCCATACTTTGATACATCTATTTCTACTATAGTCTCTGTAATATTACCTTTGCCAGTTTTAGTTTTCAAATAAACAGCAAACTTCTCAGATTTTCTCATCCACGCAGGCACCACATTACCTGATATATTTACATTTAAAAGGTCCTTCACTGTCTGATATATCACTTTTCATCTACTAGCCACCATTGCATTTTGCTCTCCAAAATATCATGTCTCCTTTATTATTCCCTCCTTAAAAGTGTTTGCTGAAAGCACGTACTGAGAGGATACTGTCTTCCATTTCTTGTCCTCTTGACATTTTGATTATTTTAATTCATGCAGTGCCTTTAATATACCATGATGACTTGTCTGCAAACCACATCCTCCCTACAGCAAAGCATGATCATTAAAGAGAAGAAATCTTTCTCTACCCCCCCCCCCCCCAAAAAAAAAAAAAAAAACAATTCCTAATTACTCAAGTCAAATAATGTACTTCAAGGTCAGTAGAAAGGGAATTCAAAAGAGCAAGTCCACTTTGCATCAACCCTTCAGCATTATCCTTTCTATTTCATAAATTAATGCATTTGTGACTACTTTTCCAGAGCTATAGCCCCTTCTGAAGATATCAGTAACCCTGCCTTCTCAAGTGTTGATAGTTTTTGGCTCTACCACTACTGGCTTGAGACCACTCCCAGAGCTTCCCAGGACCTTGTTGCTTAACTTAAGAGGAGGAATAAAGTGCTGATGCAATTAAAGCTCTCACTGGAGCCAGTCAGCTGGTACTGCAGAAAATTTTATTTTGGGGTGCTCAGGCATTAGGCCATTGAAGAGATTAATTGTTCCATCCTCTCAACATTGGTCATCAATAGCAATGATTGCATTTTTATATGATTCCTTTAGTAGTAGATTATGCTGTTGATATCCCACTGTTTCCTCACATCGCTCTAAAAATCTTCATTCAGTCCTTTTACTTTATAACACCTTTTCAGCTTTTAAAATTGATTTCTTAAAATTAACAGAGAGGTATTTTTTTAAATAGAAATATTGGTTTTCTTATCCAATTCCAAACATAAGGGATCTAAGTACTAGTTTGCATTATAATCAGCAGATTAATGTATGCTTTGTGATGCTTTCAACATGGGCATTGCTGTGGTTTTCAAAGCATAATACAAGAAAACGTTACATACAATGCAACGTTATAGCATTGGTTGTGTTAAATTGATCATAGTCATTGTAATGTCACCACATTTTGTTTTGCTTTTTGAAACCCATGATATGTATGCTTGGGTGACCACAGGTTGTAGAGGACCTAAAGCAGGGAAACAAATATTGTATATTGAATAATATTGAAATCTTTCCCCCTCCCAGTCGTTCCATTATAAAGTAACATATTCAAACCCCTTCCCCCCCCCCCCCCCCCAATTTTCTGACTCTTACCTCACTCCCTCTCTCTTAGAATCAGATTGGGTCTCCCTGATTACCAAATAAAACTTCTACAATGATGGTAATAGAGTCTTTGGGCTACCCACTCAGTCCTCATGCTTGTATTCTCTTCCTCTAACCTAGGCTTCAGCAATGCCTTCACTGGCAGGAGGGATGCCAAATCTTTGTTTAACGGGTATAAGCACGGCCACCGAGAGACTGACCCGAGTCCCCTCACCACGCCCCCTCCAGTCGCTACCACTGTCGCCTCCCTCTCCTGCTCCCAGGCCACCGGTGCCGCAGTCCCCTGTATCCACCTGCCTACCCTCAGCTCCAGTGACAGCCCCCTTCTGTCTGCCAATGGGCCACCTGCATTTAAAAGAAAAAGAAAAAAAAGCTTTAAATTGAAAGCGCAGCGCCTTGCATATCTGTGAAAGCAGCAGATCGCCTCGGGCCTTCCTTCCTTCACTGTGCCCGCCCTCGCGGAAATAGGAGGTTACATCAGACGAGGGTGGGACACAGTGAGGGAAGGCCCGAGGTGATCTCCCGCTTTCACACAAGCGCAAGATTTTTTTTTTTTAATGCAGGGGGCCCGGTGGCAGACAGAAGGGAGCTGTCGACGGAGCTGAGGGTAGGCAGATGGAGATTGGGGACTGCGGCACTGCCCCCCCCCCCCTGGAGGCCCAGGCCTGGGGAATTCTGCCCCTCCCGGGTATAAGCGTTACTTAGGTGGTCACTTAGTGCATGCTGGAGTGGTAGGAACCCAGTAAACAGAATTTCTTTGTTGTTGGGACCAGGGCCTAGTCTGCTTTACACCAGGAGGCTGAATGAGCAGTTCTCAGACTTTTAAGATAATCTACTCAGTAAATTAGCTGACTCAACTCCTAACTGTTATTCACTTGTTCAGAACCCTTATTTTATCATCCTCACTTTAATATTCCCTTATTTTATTTATTTATTTATTTATTGCATTTGTATCCCACATTTTCCCACCTATTTGCGGGCTCAGTGTGGCTTACAATACATTGTGAATGATGGAAATACAATTTGTTAAAGTACGATTATGAGTTACATTGTGAAGAGTTATGGGAAGACAAAGTCAAAGTCAAAACATCATTTGGGAATAGAACAATGGAATGTAACAATGGGGAAATAATAGGGCGAAAAACAATAACAAGAGAACATTAGGGTATACAATTTTACCTGTGGGTAGAGTTTTAAGTGTGGTGAAAATACAGGGGGAGAGAATTCAGAAGAGAGTGTATTGATGCATTTCTGTTAGTGTGTATGGACTTCATGTGTTTTAATCCTTGCAATAAAGTTTCTCAAAGAGATGAGTTTTCAATAGCTTGCGGAAGTCGGTTAGTTCGTAGATTGTTCTCAGGTTGCGTGGTAATGTATTCCAGAATTGCGTGCTCATATAAGAGAAGGTTGAAGCATGCAGTACTTTGTATTTTATGCCTTTGCACTTAGGGAAGAAAGTTATCTCTTGTTTGTCCTGTTTGTCTGTCTCTTCATGTTCAAGTGTACAGCGCTGCGTACGTCTAGTAGCGCTTTTGAAATAAGTAGTAGTAGTAGTAGACTCCAAATAGTGTGTTCTGAACCAACAGTTTACTTAATCACTCAAATGCAATCAGTTTGTCCAATGTGGCAGAGGCAGTGTGCAATAAAGCAACAGTAACAGCAAGCATTTACAAAATCTCTAAGATATTTGCTTCCTTTATCAACAAGTTTCTTCAATCTCTTTATCTCTTGATTCCCACCACAGGTTGAACAGGGATTTAACAGAGTTCTCCTTTTTTCTAATCCTGCTTCAAGGAGCAAACAAGATAACCCAGAGCCAGATGCACTAACTCCACGGAAAGAGCCCTTCCCTTACCGATCCCTTAGCAAATCGGTAAAAAACAGGAATGCATGAAGGAAATCGCATGCAAATGAGCTTCTCGTTGTTAGCTCATTTGCACGCAATTTCCTTCCTAAGGAGGGGAAGCCAGTCGGCCAGCTGAGCATGCGCAGAGCAGCCAAGCGTTATGCTGGCTGCTCTGCGCATGCCAAAGACAGCTTCGTACACGCAGACAAGCTGCGTGTATAATAGCCGTCAGTAAATTGCCGGGCAATTTGTGCAGCAGAGGGAGAAAGCGGGAGAGAGAATCTTGGATCGGGACGTGCGAGGATGCCCAAATCAAAACTATTTGGACGTCCCTTTTGATTATGCCCCTCCAGGTCTCTCTCAGCCATTCACAGCGCGTTTAGCTGACACTCAACTTCTGTCCCCTTCTACAAAAGGTCAAAATGTTCACTTTACAAGAAAGACTGTCAACCTACCACTGTGGTCAGATAAGAAGTGTTGTTCTGTTGGTTTAAAGTAGTGGCACTATGAATCCAAGCAGACAACCCCCTACTGCTGGTTTAATAGCTGCTGCTACACTTTCTATGGCAAGGTAGCAAATTCATTTTTGCCCATACTGCTCTGAGCCACACATTCTTGCGCAGTTTGACTTTTCACAGAAGTGATTGGGAGACATGGAGGGGCATAATCGAACGGGGCGCCCAAGTTTTCCTGAGGGCGTCCTCGCAGGACAGCCCCGCAAAGGGGCGAGGAAACCCATATTATCGAAACAAGATGGGCGTCCATCTTTTGTTTCGATAATACGGTCAGGGATGCCCAAATCTCAACATTTAGGTTGACCTTAGAGATGTTCGACCTAAATGTTGAGATGGTCGTCCCAAGTTTTTGGCCATAATGGAAACCGAGGACGCCCATCTCAGAAACCACCAAATCCAAGCCCTTTGGTCGTGGGAGGAGCCAGCATTCGTAATGCACTGGTCCCCCTCACATGCCAAGACACCAACCAGGCACCCTAGGGGGCACTGCAGTGGATTCACAAATTGCTCCCAGGTGCATAGCTCCCTTACCTTGGGTGCTCAGACCCCCAACCCCCCCCCCAAAAGCCACTCCCCACAACTGTACAGCACTACCATAGCCATAAGGGGTGAAGGGGGGCACCTAGATGTGGGTACAGTGGGTTTGTGGTGGGTTTTGGAGGGCTCACATTTACCACCACAAGTGTAACAGGTAGGGGGGGGGGATGTGCCTGGGTCCGCCTGTCTGAAGTGCACTGCACCCACTAAAACTGCTCCAGGGACCTGCATACTGCTGTCATGGAGCTGGGTATGACATCTGAGGCTGGCATAGAAGCTGGCAAAAAACAATGTTTTTTGGGGGTTTTTTTTAGGGTGGGAGGGAGTTGGTGACCACTGGGGGAGTAAGGGGAGGTCATCCCAAATTCCCTCCGCTGGTCATCTGGTCAGTTCGGGCACCTTTTCACGGCTTGGTCGCAAGAAAAAATGGACCAAGTAAAGTCGACCAAGTGCTCGTCAGGGACGCCCTTCTTTTTTCCATTATCAGCTGAGGATGCCCATTTCTTAATCACGCCCCAGCCCCGCCTTCGCTATGATGCTGACACGCCCCCATGAACTTTGGTTGTCCCCGCGAAGGGAAGCAGTTGATGATGCCCAAAATCGGCTTTCGATTATGCCGATTTGGGCGACCCTAAGTCAAAGACGCCCATCTCCCAATTTGTGTCGGAAGATGGGCGCCCTTCTCTTTCGAAAATAAGCCTGCTAGAGGTCCAAAGTTAATTTGGAGAGTAGGAGGTGGTGCCATGCAGTATTGTGACCTTCCTGATGAAAGGAAAATTAAAATTCTACCACAAAAAATATTAATTATCTCCATTTGGAGGGATGTTATAGATTTCATAGGCACTAATACTGGATTTACTTTTCTTCTTATCCTAATTTGCATTTAATGCTATCCAAAACCCTGCAACCATGCTAAGGTTACATGTAAGTTACCTGCATAATTGGCTTTATTATGGTATGTTAAAGCTAACATCTGTTGGCACATAGGCCTCCTAGTTCCTTATAGCTTCCAATTCTGCAGTTCATTGTAATTTCTGCAAACATAATTTCTCCTCTGCTCAGATATGTTTAGGTTTATAACTCTTTTAAAGATTTGAAATCAAACACTACCACACAATCATCATAATTAATTTAGATTTATTGTAGGAATTTTACTTGCCTTTACCAAATGAAGTATGTCCTCTATTTAGGTACGTGATTTATTTCTGTGCAGAAATTGGCTTAGTCTACTGGTACCTGAGAGAGTGGAGGATGAGATGACTTGCTCAAGGGCATGCTGCCGGATTCTTTATAGCACGCCTAAAGATTCGTGCCAAAATCCAGATGTATTCTATAACAACGCATGTAACTTAATTGGCTTAACAAGCTAATCAGCACTGATAACAGCACTTAACAAGCAATAATGAGCACTAATTGCCAATAATTAGAATTTATGTGCACAACTCACTAAACGTACTCTGTGATGAACGCCTAAATTCTAATGCGCACAGTTCATAAAGGTCATGGCTATGGGTGGGGAAATGGGCGTTCCCAAATTTACACACCTAGTTATAGAATATGGCCCAGTGTGCGTAAAGCTACATGTGGGGATTTAAGCCACGTTTTCGTTGGTGTAAATGGAGGGGTATAGTTTTATTTGCTGGGATTTCAACTAAGCATATTCTATATACATGCCTAAGGTGCTGCTTATAGAATACGCTTAGGCGGAATTTTTTTTTTAGATTTTACTCACACCTTTTTTAGTAGTAGCTCAAGGTGAGTTACATTCAGGTACTCTGGATATTTTTCTGTCCCAGGAGGGCTCACAATCTAAGTTTGTACCTGAGGCAATGGAGGGTTAAGTGACTTGCCCAAGATCATAAGGAGCAGCAGTGGGATTTGAACCGGCTACCTCTGGATTGAAAGACCGGTGCTCTAACCACTAGGCCACTCCTCCACTCCATGTTTACCACATGGATTTTTTAGGCGCCTTATATAGAATCTGGCCCATAGAGTGTTAGAGGGAGAGTGGGATTTAAACCCTGGTTTTGCAACTCATATCTCACTCACAGCTAAGCTACTCCTCTATGCCTGTAACTCTTTTGTATATTTAGGCAGCAGCATCCCTAGCTTATTTTGCATTGACCCAAATTGAAAGGACCATAACCTTTGGAAAAGTAATCAAAACAAATGTATTCAGTTATTGAATAAAAAGCTGTGATATGCTAGTTGTTGGACTTTATTTCTATAAAGAAAAAACAGGAATTGATGTGAGCTATGTGTTTGCAGTGTAGAGTTTTCTTCTTTTTTTGTTGGTTAAGTTTAACTACTGCAAGTATTTTCCTCTTCGTGTTGTGTTCTGTTTTCAAGTTCTTTTCTATAATGTAAATAAAAAAGTTAATCATGGGGAATATCTGGTTTAAAGCAGTCATAATTGTTTTTGAAAACATGAAAAATAAGTTCAGGAAAACCATGTGTAAGATTAGGAATCAGAACAAGGGCTATTTTATGAGAAAACTCAGTAGCTCTTGCTATAGATTTGGGAGGGAAGACTAAACGAGTACAAGGAAAAAGTCCGACATGTCTTCAAATTTCTTTTCTAAAGGAGCTTGTGGTTGGGGGAGCTAGTTTTATATAGACAATATATTGTTAGGAACGGTAAATAGGGATTTTATCTGACAATGAAGAACAGAGCATACATTCCATTTTCCTAAGGATATCAAGATCTTATGGTGAATCACAAAGATTGTTGCCAGTATGTGTTAGAGCATCACATGAGTCATTATGCTTGGTTACCTTGAGGACAGGAAGCCAGCATCAATGTGCCTTGCAATATCTGTTGAAATGTAGTTGAAAGGCAAAATTATTGTGTTTCAACAGCATTGTATGATGGACTAAAGGGAAGAGAATGTCAGTATTTAATGTTGTCAAGATGAATATTAAATTATTTAAATTACTGTCAAGGCTATATTATGAAAAAGAAACACTAGTAAATAGAAACTGATCAGATAGCTGTGAGAATCACAGATGTTAACCTGAGAGGGCTTATATACACTGCTAAATCTGTGATTGAAAAATAGAAGGGTTGCAAGTTCAAAAGGTGCATTGTTACAGCATAGGCTGGACCTGCTTTTGGGCTTGGAATTTCTGCCACTCTACATCAGCTAGGATTTCAGTGGTGCAAGATCAGGTGAACAGAATAGCCAAATGACATCAAGTACACATTAATCTCTTATGTTCAGGATAACCCAGCTGCTACAGTAAATATAGCTAGTAAATATGTATTGTGTATGTCTTTGAAACTAAAGATTCTGGGTTTTCTTGAGGACTGGATTTGGTCCTGCTGTATGTGATTCAGATCCTATTGACTGGATATACGTGGAGGGGCATTTTCGAATCGGGATGAACATCTCTAAGGGCGTCCAACTATAAGGACGGTGCCACGAAGAGGCAGGGCAACGCGTATTATCGAAACAAGATAGACGTCCATCTTTCGTTTCGATAATATGGTGGGGGACACCCAAATCTTGAAATTTAGGTCGACCTTAGAGATGGTCGTCCTCGGTTTTCGGCGGTAATGGAAACCAAATACGTCTATCTCAAAAATGTCCAAATCCAAGCCCTTTTGTAATGCAGTGGCCCCCCTTACATGCCAGGACACCAACCGGGCACCCTAGGGGGCACTGCAGTGGACTTCAGAAATTGCTCCCAGGTGCATAGCTCCCTTACCTTGGGTGCTGAGCCCCCCAACCCCCCCCCCCAGGTCCGCCTGCCTGAAGTACACTGCACCCAGTACAACTGCTCCAGGGACCTGTATACTGCTGCGATGGACCTGAGTATGGCATTTGAGGTTGGCATAAAGGCTGGCAAAAAAGTATTTTTAAACTTGTTTTTTATGGTAGGAGGGGGTTAGTGACCACTGGGGGAGTAAGGGGAGGTCATCACCGATTCCCTCTGGTGGTCATCTGGTCAGTTCGGGCACCTTTTTGAGGCTTGGTCATGAAAAAAAATGGACCAAGTAAAGTCGGCCAAGGGACGCCCTTCTTTTTTCTATTATCAGCCGAGGACGACCATCTCCTAATCACGCCCCAGTCCTGCCTTCGCTATGCCTCCGACACGCCCCCGTGAACTTTGGTCGTCCCCGCGACGGAAAGCAGTCGTGGGTGTAAAAAAATCGGCTTTCGATTATGCCGATTTGGACAGCCTTGCGAGAAGGATGCCCATCTCCCGATTTGTGTTGAAAGATGGGCGTCCTTTTCTTTCGAAAATAAGCGTGATAGTAACATAGTAGGTGAGGGCAGAAAAAGACCTGTACGGTCCATCCAGTCTGCCTAACAAGATAAACTCATATGTGCTACTTTGTTTGTATACCTGACCTTAGTTTGTATCTACCATTTTCAGGGCACAGACGGTAGAAGTCTGCCCAGCACTAGCCCCGCCTCCCAACCACTAGCCCTGCGTCCCAAGCACTGGTGCTGCCACCCAATCTCTGCTAAGCTTCTGAGGATCCATTCCTTCTGAACAGGATTGCTTTATGTTTATCCCACGCATTTTTGAATTCCGTTACCGTTTTCATCTCCACCACCTCCCGCGGGAGGGCATTCCAAGTATCCACCACTCTCTCCATGAAAAAATACTTCCTGACATTTTTCTTGAGTCTGCCCCCCTTCAACCTCATTTCATGTCCTCTAGTTCTACCGCCTTCCCGTCTCCGGAAAAGGTTCGTTTGCGGATTAATACCTTTCAAATATTTGAACGTCTGTATCATATCACCCTTGTTTCTCCTCTCCTCCAGGGTATACATGTTCAGGTCAGCAAGTCTCTCCTCATACGTTTTGTAACGCAAATCCCATACCATTTTTGTAGCTTTTCTTTGCACCACTTCAATTCTTTTTACATCCTTAGCAAGATATGGCCTCCAAAACTGAACACAATACTCTAGGTGGGGCCTCACCAACGTACGGGGCATCAACATCTTCTTTCTTCTGCTAGTCACACTTCTCTCTATTCAGCCTAGCGACCTTCTGGCTATGGCCACCGCCTTGTCACACTGTTTCGTCAGATACTATCACCCCAAGATCCCTCTCCTCGTCTGTATATATCAGATTCTCACCACCTAACACATACGTCTCCCATGGATTTCTACTCCCTAAGTGCATCACTTTGCATTTCTTTGCATTGAATTTTAATTGCCAAACCTTAGACCATTCTTCTATCTTCTGCAGATCCTTTTTCATGTTTTCCACTCCCTCGGGGGTGTCCACTCTGTTACAAATCTTAGTATCATCTGCAAAAAGGCAAACTTTACCTTCTATCCCTTCGGCAATGTCACTCACAAATATATTGAACAGAATCTGCCCCAGCACCGATCCCTGAGGCACTCCACTACTCACCTTTCCCTCATCCAAATGAATTCCATTAACCACCACCCTCTGGCATCTGTCCGTCAACTAGTTCCTAATCCAGTTCACCAAGTTGGGTCCTATCTTCAGTCTGTCAAGTTTATTCAAGAGCCTCCTGTGGGGAACTGTGTTAAAAGCTTTGCTGAAATCCAGTAGATTACATCAATAGCACGTCTTTGATTCAGTTCTCTGGTCACCCAGTCAAAGAATTCAATGACATTTGTTTGGCATGATTTACCTTTGGTAAAACCATGTTATCTCAGATCATGCAACTTATTGGCTTCCATGAAATGCACTATCCTTTCCTTCAGCATAACTTCCATTACTTTTCTAATAACCGAAGTGAGACTTACTGGCCTGTAGTTTCTAGCTTCTTCCCCATCACTACTTTTGTGAAGAGGGACTGTAAAATAATAATAATATATAATGTTATATATATTATTCCTCTATATTCTATTCTTCACCAATTTAAATATAAGGTAATATATGACAAGAATAAGAATATGTAAGAAAAGGGGAAATTAAATACTATATTTGTTGAATTACATTAACCTGCACTGTAAGGTTTAAGGACATGTCCTGAGAACATAAAGACCATGTATTTAACTTTATGTTTTAACTGTTTTATTGATGTCACAGTTTACAACATGCTTAGACAATAAACATAAACTTAATATTGATCTCTGTCTTCTTTAACAGACCTTTGACTAAAGTGTCATCAAATTTTTCTGTGAATTTTTTCTCCCTCTCCCCACCCCCCCATCCCCCCCATCCCCTTGCTTATGGTTCAACAATGTGTGTTATTTTTTAACAAGTCTACATATTAACAAGCATTTACATCCACAGTTATATACAATGCAGTTCCACATCATTTGCTCTCATTCCAATATATTCTGTTCAAATCACCTAAATTAATGCTATTCCCCTTTCTTGTTGATCTCCTTATGTCCAATCTTTGATCTTTATTCCCCCCCCTTTCCCTTAATCACCCCTTCCTCTTCCTCCTCCCCCCTCCCATGTATTTAACTTTAAAATGTTTATTTACAATACAGGTAATGTAATAATGTTACAAGAGAGAGGCAGTTTTTAAGGATCTTTCACAAGGGGAAATGCGCTTTCAAGATATCAAGTCTGAATTATAAATTAGGCTGGATTAATGGTAACTCACTTTGATGGAGGCTGCTGGTTGGAATGATGAAGGAGATCCTCACTGGAAAAGAAGTATTTTTGTTGTAGAGTTGTTGCTGGAGCCTGGAGAAAGTCTTATCAGGGACATGTGCGAAGTCTAGCAAGGATCATGGAGGTGCAGATCAGGAATTGAGGCCAAAAGCAAGAGCAAAGAAGCAAGAGCGAGAACTGAGCATGTTCCAGGCTTTTTATAATCTCTTGTTGGACCATAGGCTGAAGTCAGGTAGGGTGTACTCGATCCAATGAAAACTCAGGGATAGCTGGAAACTGGTTTCATCTAGTTCTGAGATGGAGCATGGTAACTGGTCACATGTTTTAATGACATCATAAGACTTTCTGTCTGGACATCTGCTGTGATATACATCCAGAAGGCATCTGACAGGATTAAGAGTCTTTGTCTGAGTGGGCTTCTTTTGTCAGATTAGATAGCTAGATCAGCGTTTCAGTCTGAGTCATTGTCTGAGAATAGGTGGAGTTTCACTGTCTTTGGTTAACTCCAGTCTCTGTGATTGCTGTCTATCTTCAGATTTTTGTTCTTTGGAGATGTGTTGATGGGCTTAGGTACCCACCCAGCTAGTTTTTGTTACATGGGAGGGTGATGGTCAGAGAAATTTATCTGATACTATTTCAGTAAGTCTTTGCAGCTGTATATTTTACATTTGTATCTAATCCAGAAAAATCAATAACTCTGACAATTAAACTCATATCATGCTACAGGACCACATCCGCTCTTCTCCAATCCCACGGAACCTCTCTCGTCTCAAAGGATTTATTAAACAAAATTTTAAGAGGACCCGCCAGAACCTCTCTGAGTTCCCTCAATATCATGGGGTGGATCCCGTCTGGTCCCATGGCTTTGTCCACGTTTAGATTTTAAAGTTGATCATACACACTCTCTTCTGTGAACGGTGCTATATCCGCTCCATTCTTGTATGTACTTTTGCCAGTCAATTATGGTCCTTCTTCAGAATTTTCTTCAGTGAAAACAGAACAAAAGTATTTGTTTAGCAAATTTGTTTGTTTTTTTCTTCATCATTATCCATATAGTGGTTCACAGCATCTTTCAGTCTCACAATTCCATTTTTAGTCTTCCTGCTATCACTAATATACCTGAAGAAATTTTTGTCGCCCCTCTTTAAATTTTTAGCCATTTGTTCTTGCGCTTTTGCCAGACGTATCTCTCTCGTGGCTTCTTTCAGTTTCATTCGGTATTCCTCTCTGTGTTCCTCTTCTTGAGTTTTTCTGTATTTCATGAACCAAGACTAGATATTTCCAATATTTATTATACATTTGTATAAAATATATTTCTTCTCAACCTTATACAGTAAATCTCATAACAAACCATATCCCTGTTTCACAATATCCATTTGCTTGCAGAGGTCCTTATAATTGAAATCCTTCAAATTAATTCTTTTGTTTTTGTTATACAAACTAGTAACCAATAATGACTTGGTTTAGCAGTTGGACCCGTTTAGTTCGACCCAAGATTGTTGTGCTGGAAATTGCTGAGAGACTGAATTTGCAACGTGATTCTAAAGGTAAAATCGTTGCAATACGATGATATATTGAAGAGTTCCTGAATATGCTGTTGGCGAAACACAAGCTCTTTGTAGAACTGTGAATATCTGTTGAGAAGATGTATTATTGAATATAATTCAAGATCTGGTTGTAGCTGGCGAAAGGTACATCATGAGCTGTTTGTAGCTGGTAAAAGATATATCATGAACTGTGAATATCTGTTGAGAAGATATACTATGGGATATAATTGAAAAGCCATTACATATATAGGAGTGCATTGAGAAGATCATTAAGGAATACAATTGAAAACCATAAACAACGTGGAAGATTGAGTGGACAATTGCCAAATTTTTAAGGTCAAGTATACCAAGAACATTATTGGTTACTAGTTTGTATAACAAAAACAAAAGAATTAATTTGAAGGATTTCAATTATAAGGACCTATGCAAGCAAATGGATATTGTAAAACAGGGATATGATTTGTTATGAGATTTATTGTATAAGGTTGAGAAGAAATATATTTTATACAAATTTATAATAAATATTGGAAATATCTATTCTTGGCAAATACTTGGTGATTAACACAAGGAAGAATAGTGATAAGAGTAAATCCAACGCTGCTAATTATTGTATTTCATGAACGCCAACTCTTTAGCCTTTATTTTCTCAGCCACTTGCTTGGAGAACCATATCAGTTTCCTTTTTCTCTTGCTTTTATTTACTCTCCTTACATAAAGCTTTATGGCCATATTTATAGCTTCTTTCATCCTGGACCCACTGCCCTTCCACTTCTCATATGTTCCCCCAGCCCATCAGCTCTTTCCTCAGGCCACTCCTCCACTCTGCCAAAAACATGGCAGATGAAGACCCAAATGGCTTGTACAGTCTACTGAGAAGCAGTTTGTCAATTTCAGGCAGAGATACATAAAATTGCCATATGGAATCCAATACCTCCCTCCTTTCTTCCATATGCCCAGCTAAACCTTTCAAGTAATAGCGTTGCCTTTTAGGTTATAACTGCCGTGCCTTGCAGGCTACCACCAGTATTTTCTCATAAACTGGTAATTTTAGAGTTCTAACTGTGGTTCCATGCAGGTTAGCAGTAATGATTTCACATGTTTGGATTTTAACTGTTGTTCCTTGGCAGGTTACCCCAGTACTTCATTTCCATCATCTCCCCTGTAGAGATGCTCCTTATTTATCCCTAGCACCTTTGTTTCTACGTTACAGCGATTTTTAGGTTCTTGTTCTCTATTTGTTACTTCATTATATGGCATATGTTTCTATTCCTCATTATGTGGGCCTTTTACATTAGAATGTGCTAAAAATAAGCGTGTTCTAAATGCTAGAGATGCCTATCTATTCCCATTGGGTTTCTAGCGTTTGTAAAAGACCTCTTTATGTTTCAAAATATTTAAACAAATTGAACAAAAAATTCCAGTACCCTTGTTTTGTTTCCACCTCATCCTCTGACAGGGCATTCTAGGCATTCTCCATCCTTTCCTTGAAAACATATTTCCTGTTATTATTCCTGAACTTCATATGGCAATTCCTTGTTCTAGAACTTCCTCTCTATTGAAAGGTTTATTTCTTGAGCATTAATACGTTTTATGTATTTGTATTTCTCTTGCATATTTCCCCATCTCTGTACCTTTCTAGAGTTTACTAATCTCAGATGATTTATTTATTTATTTTAGTTACATTTGTACCCCGCGCTTTCCCACTCATGGCAGGCTCAATGTGGCTTACATGGGGCAATGGAGGGTTAAGTGACTTACCCAGAGTCACAAGGAGCTGCCTGTGCCTGAAGTGGGAATCGAACTCAGTTCCTCAGTTCCCCAGGACCAAAGTCTACCACCCTAACCACTAGGCAACTCCTCCACTGTGTATACCCACATCCTTTTGGTAGATTTTCTGTGGACCCATGTCTAGCCTGTTCTGTCCTTTTTGAGATGCAGCCTCCTGAACTGAACACAGATTATTTCTGAGTCGGAGGAAATTGAGAGCTCTTTTCTGATGATAGTCTCACATAAATTATGGGTATATTATGTTCTTGCTTTAAAAAGAGATGGCTTCTGAACTTGAGTTTCATCTTTGACAATCACTACTACTATGATGCATGTGGGTATCAGAAAAATTTAGATTATGAGTTTACTGTCAAATCAAGTTGTGCATATTCCTTTATTCTGTTCAATTTTATTCTATATATTTGTTAGTCACCTAATTCCTGATATTTATTTCTAAGTGACATTGAAGAAGGAAGACTGGTGTATACATCAGGGGCTACAGAATTAAAACAGCATCAAATACTTTAGAGCTTTAAAAACTTAGGCCCAGATGCATCAACCAAACGTAAAAAAAAGCAAAATCGTTAAAGCCATTACCGAATTTAAAAAAACGACCAATGCTCCAAAAAAACAAGTCGCACAAGTTCGGTGCGGTATTGTAAAGAACGATGCACTAATCCCCGTCGGTAATCGGCTCGTAATGCATGCGCAGAGCAGCCAAGCGTTATGCTGGCTGCTCTGTGCATGCCAGAAATGTAAAAGAAAAAAAAGAAAACACAAACACGTGGCTCCCCACTTTCCCCTGCATGTCTCCACAAACATTAAAGGATCGGGAGGGGGCAAAGGCGCTCATCAGCAGCGTCCTGTATGGACGGCCTTGCCTTGCTCCCCCCCCCCCCCCCCCCGAAGTCCCCGCTGCTCCGTTTGTGAAATAAAAGCTGTTAAAAATTAAACCTTTGCAAGTTGCTGGGCTCCCCCTCCCTTCCTGTCTCTCTCTTCTTCAGTCAGCAATGCTCCGCCTCCTGCCCTCCTCCACCTCCGTGCCTCCCCCCCCCCCGAGTTCGTCCCCGCTGCTCCCCCCCCTCCACCGGACCCCCCCTCCACCATAATGGCCGGTGCAGCGCCTCTCACCTATGTTTGAAGGCGCTGCACAGGATGGATCAGCTGTTCTTGATCTCTTCTGTCTCCTCCGATGTCTCCTTCTTCTTCCTGTGCCCGCCCTCCTCTGACGTCAGTTATCTACGTAGATGACGTAAATGCTATCTAAATCAAATGGAAGAGCGTCATAGGAATAGCCTGTTTTTAGTTTTGTTCACATGTTAGTGGTTGCTTGCTTTGGAACGCAAGATGCTAAACCACTGATTCACCCAGTCTCAAAATAGACTATCCCATTAACTGGTTTTATTTTTGGCCTTCAACTGACATAACTTTTGTCTGAAACCCACTTCTCATTTTATTGAAATCTAGTTTGGGTAATAGTGCACATCATAGAATACAAGTTAAGTATGTTCAGTGAGTGGGGAAACTGAATTATACTTCAGTACGGGAGAGAGATCCAGAAAGTTAGGGATCAAGTAAATATGTGCTGTAAAACGTACAACCTAACTGCCAAATAACTTCAATACAATTGGTTTGGGGAGGGGATGGGGAGAGATTTTCTCTCCTATACTCATTCTTGCACAAATACTATGGGGGGAAACTCTACAACTGGTAGAAGCCTATTCTATAAAGGCACATAGATGCCTACTTTCCTTTATAGAATACTAGTAAAAAAGGCCCGTTTCAGTTTTTAAGGAAACGGGCACCAGCAAGGTTTTCCTCGTAGTGTGTATGTTTGAGAGAGTGTGTCTGTGAGAGTGACTGTGTGAGAGACAGAGTGACTGTGCGAGTGTGTGTGTGTGTCAGAGAGAGAGTGAGATTGGGTGCGATTGTGTCTGTGAGAGAGTGTGTGTGTGTCAGAATGACTGTGTATGCAAGTGCATATGTGAGACACAGCGAGACCGAGAGTTTGCTGAACCCCCTTCCCCTCCCCCCTTCCACCCCTGTCTGAGTTCCTGAAACCCCTCCTTCACATGTGAGTTCCAGGACCCCCCCTGCCACTTTTTCCCATCCCCCCTCTCCCCTTCCCTCTCTGCCTCTCCCCCTCTCTGAGTTCCAGGACCCCCCTTCCCCTCCTCCTCCCCTTCTTCCCATCCCCCCCACAACCTGATCCAGGACCCCCCTCCCCTTCCAGTTCCAGGACCTGCCCCTACCTTTCCAGTTGATTTCCAGGAATCCCCTCCCCCCGTGTCATTTCAGGACCCCCCCCCCCCCCTCTGTAGTTTCATGACCCCCTTCCCCCCCTGTGTCAGTCATGACCCCCCCTTCCTTCCCCTGTCATTTCAGGACCCCCCTCCCCACCTCCTGCACATTTTTACCTCCCGCACACTTCACACAGTCTCTTCTTTCGCTTCTGTTTCAGCTGTTCCTGTGGTCCCGCACAAGAACAGCCAAAACAGAAGCGAAAGAAGGACCCACTCCACCCCCCATGTCATTCATGACCCCCCTTCCCTCCCCTGTTGTTTCAGGACCCCCCCTCTCCACCTCCTGCATGTTTTTACCTCCTGCACTGTAGGGACTCCGCTTCACACAGCCTCTTCTTTCTCTTCTGTTTCAGCTGTTCGTGTGGTCCCACCCTCAAGGGCATGACCACATGAATAGCAGAAACAGAAGCGATAGAAGAGGCTGTGTGATACGGATGATGTCACTGATCTACTGCCGGAATCAGACCACGGAGCCAAGGTCCCAGACAGAGACTGAACGTTGGAGGTGAGAATTATTATATAGGACTAGCTTTATTGCAAAAATATGGAACTTCTCACATATGAGGAAAGGCTAAAGAGGTTAAGGCTCTTCAGTTTGGAAAAGAGACGGCTGAGGGGGGATATGATTGAGGTCTACAAAATCCTGAGTGGTGTAGAACAGGTAAGAGTGAATCGAATTTTTACTCTTTCAGAAATTACAAAGACCAGGGGACACTCAATGAAATTACATGGAAATACTTTTAAAACAAATAGGAAATATTTTTTCACTCAACGAATAGTTAAGCTCTGGAACTCATTGTTGGATGATGTGGTAGTAGCAGTTAGTGTATATGGGTTTAAAAAAAGGTTTGCACAAGTTCCTGGAGGAAAAGTCCATAGTATGCTATTGAGGTAGACATGGGGAAGCCACTGCTTGTCCTGGGATTGATAGCATGGAATGTTGCTACTAATTGGGTTTCTGCCAGGTACATGTAACCTGGATTGGCCACTGTTGGAAACAGGATTCTGAGCTAGATGGACTGTTGGTCTGACCCAGTATGTCCATTCTTATGTTCTTATGAGTAAGGTATGAACACTTAAGTCAGCTATAAAGTTGGCATGTATGCACCAATATTCCAGACATATATGGACATAACTTACGTATACTATATGTTATGCAAGTAAGTGTGAGTCCTGCCCAAACTCTCAGTGCTTATTAGATGTTTCATTAGTATTATGCTGACATCATATTATTTTTCTGTTGTTTGAATTTCAGTGCTGTTAAATGTCTACGTTTTTTATACTGTTTCATGGCAGACAAATTGTTAGGTTTCAGTTTGCTGTTTTCAGATTTACCTCGTTAATTGTATTTGTTTATATGTGGTCATTTTTACTATTATGCTGCTAACAAAATTGTAAGTTTTAACTTAAACTACCTGCTGTACATTGACTTGGGTGAATCTCTTCATAAAGAAGGTTATTAAATCTCAATAAATAAATAAAATAGGGCTGCATTTCAATTAAACTTTTAATCATGATTAAAGATATGTGTTTTATTTTTCCCCCAGTTCAGCTCCTAGTGACTCTGGACAAGTCACATAGGACCTCTTTTACTGAGCCACACTAGCGATTCCCGTTGCAGCAAATGAGAGAAAGGCCATTCTCTCATTTGCCAGGTGGGAATTGCTAGTGTGGCTTAGTAAAAGAAGCCCTCCACTGCCAGAGTCACAAGGAGCTGCAGTGGGAAAACAAATAACATGCCTTTAATCACAAGATTGATCACAATTATAAATTTTAATCAAAATGCAGCCCTAAATAAAAAAATAAAAAGTAATGAAAAGATAAGAAATACAAATTGACAAATTACAAATTTAAGAATCTAAAACAGCATACAGAATAACATAAACAGCCTTACAGATTTCAAATCCTACTTGAGAAATGTAGCTATAAAATAAAATAAGTGTGTATACCTACCTGTCAAATACATATATTTGCAGAATATCACTTAAGTGGAATGTCCTTACATGTCTTTATTGTAGTGAAATATGCATGTAATCATCATGTATCTGTTAGGGTGTACTTTTGTAGAATTGCCCTAAAATGTTTATGCAAGTGTTAATTACAGAAATGATATAATTAAAAGTTTAAAATATTCCATTTCTTTTAAAGTTCATATCTTATTTAAAATGAGATTCTTACTTATTAGTGTTTTGTTTGAAATATAATGGAATAGTTAAGAAATGTGTATTTTTATGTGAAACATGTTTGTCAATGGTTTGTAACTTTGCTGTTCGCAGTACGACTTTGTGGAACTTTTGGATGGTAGTAGGCTGATCGCAAGAGAAAAGCGGGACTTGCTGGAGCCTGAGAGAACAGGAAGGCAGTCGAGATCCATCAGCATCCATGAGGCTGGCTTTATTCAGTATCTGGGTTCTGGAATTTGGCATCTAGCTTTCTACAATGATGGAAAAAATTCTGAGCAGGTGTCCTTTAATACTATTGTCATGGGTAAGCATAATCTTCACATTTTTAATGGGAAAATGGACATAATATTGCTAAGATGATTCTCAGATACAGAATGTGAAAGGATATGAGCTGTCAAAAGACTCTGTTTTCTAAAAATGACTTACTTCTTCAGAATCAATGTGCAGTGCTTCTCAACTTTTGTGTGTGTGGAAAGCTTTCAAGTTTGTTCATTTCTCATTATAGAAGTTAGAATCATAATGTGGATTCTTATACCTGTAAAGTGTAAGCTATTAAAGTGTGAATTGTGTGTAGAGCATGCATGATATACACATCTTTCTGTAGAGGATGTCACAGTCAGTAATTACAAGGAGTTGTTTACTGCATACATGATACTGAAGAAGCTAGCCAAACATGTTACTATAGTGATGGAAATGGGCTGTCGGTCATGTTGGTGATTTCAAACTTTAAAGAAATTATATGTACACTTTTCTTCAGAGTCTGTGGTTGAATGTCCCCGAAATTGCCATGGAAATGGAGAATGTGTTTCTGGATCATGCCATTGCTTCCCTGGATTCCTGGGCCCTGATTGTTCAAGAGGTATATGAATTAGAAGTTCTTAAGTAAATAAATTCAAACTGCAGAAACACAAAATGCTGCTATGCCAAGAAAAAAAAAAGATATGAAAAATGCCACTTATTTCATTGACTTTTCTCCTTAATATGATGGAAAGGTCATTAACTTTTTTCTGCCTTATCTTATTTCACAGCAGCCTGCCCAGTACTATGTAGTGGAAATGGTCAATACTCTAAAGGCCGCTGTCTTTGCTTCAGTGGCTGGAAGGGTACAGAGTGTGATGTGCCTACTACCCAGTGTATTGATCCCCAGTGTGGGGGCCGTGGTATCTGTATCATGGGCTCTTGTGCTTGTAACTCTGGATATAAAGGAGAAAACTGTGAAGAAGGTAAATATGAAAATAGGTAACCAAACAGCACTCGGTAGCTTTATTCGTATTGTATTGCATGTGGTTATCTTCTCAGGGGAATGAAAGGACTGGATGGGAGCTGTACTGATCCTATAGGGGAGAGAACTCTCCTCCCCCCCCCCCCTCCCCCAGTGTGAGGCTTTGTAAAGTAGTTGTTTTCCCTGGAGCATTGTTTGATCTAAACAGTCTGTTCTTTCTTCTCACAAGATCTTTAAACTTGCACATATCTCAGGATTCCTTTATATCTTTCCTCTTCTTTTGTCCCCTATACCCCGCCACATGGCCTTTGTTCTACTATTGCACACCATTTGGCTCTTCCCCCATCCACTGTTCTCACCTTGAGTCTACTTGGCATTCTGCTTTCTTTTTTCAAGTCCATAACCTCTGGAATTCACTTCCTCTCAATCTTGGATCAGAGCAGTCTTGTCCCAAATTTTGTTCTGCTTTGAAAACTTATCTCTTTTCCTAAGCCTTCCCCAGAGTTCTGTCTGGTGATGTGGTGTGTCATGGACAGCAGAGACCCTTTCCTTCCCCAATTTTCCTCCTTTTTCTTTATTGGAGTTCCTTTCTGTTTTCCTTGTGTTTTTTGCTTTTGTGAACTGCTTTGGTTGTCTGCGTGAAAGGTGGTATATCAAGTATAAATAAATGATGAGAGATGCAATTAATGTAGGAATATGTGTTTCCTAAATTTTCCTAATTGCAGGATGATTGCAGCTTAAGAGATGCTTTGAAATATCTTTTATGTGTTTACCTGGTATCTCAAGTGTCTATTAAATTGATATTTTGAGGGGAGCATGAATATTCTTGCCTTTTCCTCATCACTTAGTTTGATGATATTTTAGAGACCTCCTTGGAAGAGTCTGTTAACACGGACGCTCTAGTTTCCTCCGTTGTACTCTCTTTGAATAGAGATGTGTTGAAATACAATATAGAGCTCAACATATACGAATGGTGGGAACAACTCTTGTTTTATAAGGAAATTCAAAGAAGCTGCAACCTTGAAACATCAAAATGTTTCTTCCATTTCAAAAGCTTGGGCACCTCTGGATAATTTCTGCAAACATATTTAATTGTGTGTGGTAAAGTAATGGAAACCTATTAATACCTTTGTTTCTACTTTACAGCGATTTTTAGGTTCTTGTTTTCTATTTGTTACCTCATTAGACGACATATGTTGCTATGCCTCATTATGTGGGCCTTTTACAAAGATGTACTACTGGTTTTAGCGCACGCTAAAAATAGGTGTGTGCTAAATCCTAGAGACACCTATCTATTCCTATGAGCAATCACTCAGGTCCTGGCAGGAGAGAGAGAGAGACCTCAGCGCCGGGCTCCCCCTTGGAGGCTCAGGCCTGTGGAATTTTGCCCCTCCTGCCCCCCTCCTCTCGGCGGCCCCAAAGACTGGGTTGATAACCCCAGTTTTAGAGAGAATAACCCTGTGGTCTCTGGAGGGCCATCTCCCTCTACTCTCCCTGGATTATAGGTTATTTTTGATTTTTCAGCATGTGTTGTTAAGTCTTATTCAGTCTCATTGGCTATTCTCCTTATTCTTCAATTTTACTGTGTGATAATTCTCCCTCCATTATTTGGGGGCTTTAAGATATTTTTTAAGTGCCATATAGTATTTTATGATTTGTGATGTTTGAAAAAGGTAAAGCTCATTCAGCCTCTTATTTTGTAGTTTCAAAGTTTTGTTTATTTTTCAATTTAAAATATTGCTTTGGTAAAAAAATAAAAATAAAAAAAAATGTATAACAAATTAAAATATAAAGAGTTTCTGATTTAGGTAAGTGGAATATTTACATTATGAGGGTAATTTTATAACTGGCCTCATTGGGGAAAGATATGTATTTGCTTTTCACTCTGTGGACTTTGCAGGATTTTCAGTCAAAGTACATTTTACTTCCACTTTAAAATTTTCTCAGGAGTAGTGCCACACACATTTACACCTTCTATTCTGTGTGGCCAGTTTATCTAAAATGGAGTGGTAACCTAGTGGTTAGAGCAGCTGACTGAGAATCAGGAAAGTCGGGGTTTATGTCCTACTGATTTTTTATGTGACTTTGCACAAATCACTTCACTCTCCACTACTCTACTTGTGCCTCTGTTTACTAGCCCACAGTAAAATAGTGAATTTAAACACTTTCCCTGCAGGAAAATTTATTATGGGATTCACTGACCCACAAAACATGAGTGCCTTAGATTAGTGAATCACACAGTAAATTTATTTGCAATTCTGCAGATGAAATATAAATTATTCCTTGATGCAGCAACCTGAAAATAAGGAGGCCCATGTTAGGCCCAATACCCTGTAACGACAGATGATAAAAAAAGAAAAGAAAAGTCCCCTTATCCCCTAATTCCTTAGAAAGTACACTCTTCAAATCCACTTCCTATCTTTAAGACCTACCAATGTATTCCTAGATGCATAGTCAGGGCAGGATGATCCTTGGGCCATTTCCACTCTAGCAGCTCCCATTTAAATAATGGTGGTTGTGGCCCCTATTGGTAGTCCCTTGTTTTGCAACTTGACCCTTAGCAGACTATAGCTAAGGGGCTGCAGTTGCCAATTTTCAAGCAAAATTCAGAGTGACTAGGGTTAGTTTCTGACCCCTCTCCCCCTTCCAAGACTGTGGAGCACTTGGCAGCACAGGAATATGCTGCAAAGATAAAACTGGAATCTTTAGCATCAAGGCGTTACCAGTCATAATCAGAAAACATTGGGGCTTTTTTACTAAAGCGTAGCTCGAGCTAGCTGCAGCAGGGCCCACAGGAATAAAATGGGCCCTGCTGCAGATAACTCATTCTAAGCTTTAGTAAAAGACCTCCCATTGTGCCTATCTGAAACGAAAGATGTAGATACTGTGAAGACCTCAATACTGCATCTTAATGCTGACACCATATTCCATTAACAGAAGGCAGATGTTAAAGATTTTCAAAAGTGGGTTCCATATCATGAATCAGACTAGTAGGTGCTAAATCTATC
The DNA here is from genome assembly GCF_901765095.1 of Microcaecilia unicolor. Lineage (NCBI taxonomy): Eukaryota > Metazoa > Chordata > Amphibia > Gymnophiona > Siphonopidae > Microcaecilia > Microcaecilia unicolor. The sequence goes on along the minus strand of NC_044032.1, from coordinate 577,763,515 downwards.
AGTGCAGAGCTTGCCAACTTTTTGGCACAGAACCTCAGTGCAGAAGTCTCACCACCGAAGCTGAGTACTAAGGTCTTAGTACAGTTAAGTACTGAGGTCTTGATGCATACTGGGTCATGCATCCAGAATCTCAAGGTATACCCTGTTAGATCCTTTTTTTAAAGATTCAGGGTGGGACTTCGAAAAAAGATTGCGTTGGAAGCAAAAACACATAGACATTTGTTTAGGTATATTAAAAGCAGGAAGCCGGCAAAAGAATTGGTTGGACCGCTAGATGACCGAGGAGTAAAAGGGGCGATCAGGGAAGACAAAGCTGTAGCTGAGAGATTAAATGAATTCTTTGCTTCGGTCTTCACCGAGGAAGATTTGGGTGGGATACCGGTGCCAGAAATGGTATTCGAAGCTGACGAGTTGGAGAAACTTAATGAATTCTCTGTAAACCTGGAGGATGTAATTGGGCAGTTCTACAAACTGAAGAGTAGCAAATCTCCTGGACCGGATGGTATTCATCCCAGAGTACTGAAAAATGTACTGGTATTCATCCCAGAGTACTGATAGAACTGAAAAATGAGCTTGCGGAGCTATTGTTAGTAATATGTAATTTATCCTTAAAATCGAGCATGGTACCGGAAGATTGGAGTGTGGCCAATGTAACGCCGATTTTTTTAAAAGGTTCCAGAGGAGATCCAGGAAATTTATAGACCGGTGAGTCTGACGTCAGTGCCAGGCAAAATGGTAGAGACTATTATTAAGAACAAAATTACAGAGCATATTCAAAAGCATGGATTAATGAGACAAAGTCAACATGGATTTAGTGAAGGGAAATCTTGCCTCACCAATCTACTACATTTCTTTGAAGGGGTGAACAAACATGTGGATAAACGTGAGCCGGTTGATATTGTGTATCTGGATTTTCAGAAGGTGTTTGACAAAGTACATCATGAAGGACTCCAGAGGAAATTGGAGAGTCATGGGATAGGAGGTAGTGTTCTATTGTGGATCAAAAACTGGTTAAAAGATAGAAAACAGAGAGTAGGGTTAAATGGTCAGTATTTTCAATGGAGAAGGGTAGCTATTGGGGTTCCCCAGGGTGCTGTGCTGGGACCGCTGCTTGCTGTGCTGGGACCGCTGCTTTTTAACATATTTTTAAATGACCTAGAGATGGGAGTAACTAGTGAGGTAATTAAATTTGCTGATGACATAAGTTATTCAAAGTCGTTAAATCACAGGAGGATTGTGAAATATTACAAGAGGACATTACGAGACTGGGAGACTGGGCATCTAAATGGCAGATGACGACATTTAATGCGAGCAAGTGCAAAGTGATGCATGTGGGAAAGAGGAACCCGAATTATAGCTGCGTCATGCAAGGTTCCACGTTAGGAGTCACAGACCGAGAAAGGGATCTAGGTGTCGTCATTGATGATACGTTGAAACCTTCTGCTCAGTGTGCTGCTGTGGCTAAGAAAGTAAATAGAATGTTAGGTATTATTAGGAAAGGAATGGAAAACAAAAATGAGGATGTTATAATGCCTTTGTATCGCTCCATGGTGCGACCGCACCTCAAATATTGTATTCAATTCTGGTTGCCGCATCTCAAAAAAGATATAGTGGAATTAGAAAAGGTGCAGAGAAGGGCGACGAAAATCATAAAGTGGATGGGATGACTTCCCTATGAGGAAAGGCTAAAGCGGCTAGGGCTCTTCAGCTTGGAGAAAAGATGACTGAGGGGAGATATGATAGAGGTCTATAAAATAATGAGTGGAGTGGAACGGGTAGATGTTGTGGGGTTTTTTTTTTGTTACATTTGTACCCCGCGCTTTTCCCACTCATGGCAGGCTCAATGCAGCTTACATGGGGCAATGGAGGGTTAAGTGACTTGCCCAGAGTCACAAGGAGCTGCCTGTGCCTGAAGTGGGAATCAAACTCATAGAGGTGAAATTGCTGATTCAAATAGATGCCAGTGAAAGATGATACATCATTTTCGCATTCCGAGATGTAATGAAGATAATCATGATAGTGCTCTGTAAAGTGCAGTCTGGCTTTTTTTAAAATTGACTACAAACTTCTTGGGTACAACACACTTTTGCATGGCCTGCAGCAATGTAGGACACCACAACTTCAAGTTTTTTATATCATTTCTATTGTATTTCTAACCAAGACAAAAGGAGACAATTATAGGGGTTTTTTTTAAGCAATTAAAGTATATTGCTTAGTTGGAAGTCTCATTAGCTGCTAATTTTTTTTTTTTGTAGGGGAGAGAAGGGGAATGATTTTATTTGGGAGTGCATTAAGAGTACATCTTCAAACAAAGAGATTAGATGCAAATGATTTTCCACATTGCAGAAGACAGCAATGGTCTATTGCACCTTGCAGCATTTCAAAACCTACAAAGAGGTGAAATTGCTGATTCAAATAGATGCCAGTGAAAGATGATACATCATTTTCGCATTCTGAGATGTAATGAAGATATTCATGATAGTGCTCTGTAAAGTGCAGTCTGGCTTTTTTTCAGTAGGAAAAAGTACCATTTTCCTTCCTCGATCAAATAGATTTTATTGATCTGCACGTACAAAGTAATGCAATTAAGCCTCCGGAATTAAATTTTCAGACCATTGACCCTACAAGTGTAAAGTTTTATTGAGTCAGATTGCTAAATTAAATCTCATCATCCAAAGCACATTAAAGTGAATTAAGAGTGATAGAGTCTATGCAAGTCATTTATTTCTCAAACAACAGGTTGAGGGCCCTGTGTATAGCTGTTAGAATTCACAGGTACCGGATTAGTTTAGTTGCTATTGGTTGTTTTAGAAAACTAAATACTTGTTGCTCTGTGATTAGGAAGAACAGAGGACAAGAGCCTGAAACCTTGAAGTCCTGGGTGTAATTCGGTATAATCACAAATGATTGCAAGATTTTCAATTATCTAAATGATTGTGAGATTCAATGTCTTTCATCTTCAGCTGATCCTGAGAACAAATCTTCTAGTGCAGTTCAAAAGAGAATCTTATCTAAGGTGAAAGGCTTTAGTGGATTTATGCAGGGAGTTCAAAGAGAATCGCTGCAGTATGAACTTGAATCCCAGGAAAAGGCTTTGCTTTGTTCCCTTTCATTTATACATTCTGTGCTTCGGCAGCCAAATAGGTTTGGTTTTATTGTTGAAATATAAAAAAGCAGAATATACACTAAAAATTATTGTAATATTATTTATATAAATAAACCTCTGAAATAATTTATTGGTGTGAATCAAAAAACAAACCCAACGTGGCCACGTTTCGCCCTCAGGCTGCGGCAGTTTATTTGTATTGTTTTTAATTATTAATATCATGAATTTTAAGCTATTTTTGCAATATTTTATGACATACATGAATGTTTATCATGATTGACATGAGTTTTTCATATAATTGTTTGATATTCATGGTTGACTGTATATCTATATTGATATTTGTTATTTATTTGAAATTATTTTGAAAATATAATGACACATATGAATGTTTTATAATGAAAGTTGATATATATGAATTATGTTTGATGATTTGATATCTATGTTTTTATTTCTTAGTTTTGACCCCTGACGCAGCCTGAGGGCGAAATGTGGCCACGTCGGGTTTGTTTTTTGATTCACACCAATAAATTATTTCATATGTTTATGCTTTCTATTAGTCTACCTTTTTTACTTTTATTCTATCATAGTAAGGAGACTGTCACCTCCTTTGTTTGTTTGTTTTTATAAATAAACCTCACCAGCATAAACACCTGTATTTTTTTCTTATCTGGAGGAAAACTAGAGCTCCCTGGATGTTAGTGCCACCTCCCATATAATTCATCATTACCAGAGTACACTTGCCCATTTTGCAGTAATCTAGACCATTTTACAGCCTCAAGCCAATCATGGGGAAAGAGAAAAGGAGAAGGTTACAGTCAAAGTCACCATAAAGGTTAGATTTAGTAAAAGGTGCTACCATGTTAGTTCGTGAACGCACGTTGCACATTACTCAATTACTGGTCCCATTTCATGCAGTGGGCTAGATGGAGCCTGCAAGTGTGCCATTTATAGCTCCAGGGTGGACTCTTCATTGGTAGTTGCCCCTAGACAGTTGCCTACTGTCTACATATTTTATAAGTACCATATAGAACTGAGTAGGCAGGAAGCAGAAGACCTATTTTGTAATTTATCCATCCATCTGTCTCACAATGAATTCTTTCTAGTAGTCTATTGTAATTGGATGTCAATAAAATTGATAATGTCTTTATTTTCCTTTCTGTAGTTGATTGTCTAGATTCAACCTGTTCCAACCATGGAATTTGTAGCCACGGTGAATGCCACTGTAACCCAGGATGGGGTGGCGCCCGTTGTGAGATACTGAAGACCACATGCCCAGACCAGTGCTCAGGTCATGGGACTTACCTCCAGGAAAGTGGTACTTGCAGTTGTGATCCTAACTGGACTGGCGTAGACTGTTCAAATGGTAAGGAGTTTTAGTAATTTTTTTTGACAGGAACACACACAGGGTAAAGATTACCATTAATTACAGGCCTGATATTCAAAATGATTTAAATGGCCAAGAGAGGTCAGTTTGCTGAAAATGCCAAATTGTGGTCAAGTTGAAACCACCTATTTTGGGGGTTCCAGAGGTGGAGTCAGCACTGAGCCAGTTAAGTGCCAATTTTCAGCTCCTAACCAGCTAAGAAAACCACATTAATAGGACCACATAAAATGCAGTCTTACTTTTATGTGATTCTTCATAGCCCATTAAGTGCCAAATATCTCACTTAACCAACTGTGTTTTCACTGGCTCCGTGTACCTGGAAATTCAATGCTGGAGCCCAAACATGACCTGGCATTGAATTTCCAGGTATAATGCCAGTGGCTAAATATTGGGCCCTACTTGTTTTACCGGAGAATATATATAATTGTTTTGTGGCTAAAACAAGTGTTTGAGTGACAAATGTGCGACCCTAACTAATGCTGTTAATTTTGATGGAAAATAGGCTGCTAAATTATTGCTGAAGCTAAAGCGGATTCTGCTCTTAGAGGCCTGTTTACTAATGTTTTTAAGTTTTAGCACTTGCTGAACCTTACGTGCAAAGTGTTTGTGGTAAATGCATCTGCCCTGCATTGACTTCTCAAGGCAGATATTTATCAACGGGCCTACTTTCATGTTTCAGGAAATAATGAAGGTGCATCCATGCTACCTTCTGCGCTGCAGTGCAAAAAGTTTTTAAAATCTGCACTACAAGTGCACTACTGAACCTCTCCTTAGCACATAACCTTCCTAATCCAATTCTCCCCCAGCCCTGACAGTACATCCCTGATCAGCCCCCCCTCAAGACAGGCAACCACAGAACAAGTCTTTACCTGAAGAGAAGACTCCATCAAACATGAGCCCCACCCCAAACATCATACCCAGCCCTTCTTGCAGCTCTGACCCCTAGTGGTATTCTTGTGGTACTGGAGGGAGGGTGTAATAGTGAGGCAAAACCCACAATAACTAGTGCATTTGCACTTTGCAACCCTCTGTGCTTTTATTCTTTTGGATTTATTTGCAATCAGTTTGTGCGGTGAAACGTTGCCTAAATTGTGATCATTCACATTGTGTGAGGTAAGCCAAAGATTCTTGCTTCTGATCGATGTCTCTACTTTGCTTCTTGTTAGTGATGTAGGCACTGTATGCTTAAATACAGTTACGTCGAGTCATTAACTTTTGTGCCACTGACACTGTTTGACACTATTGTGCATTAAAGTCTCTTTGGTTCTCCACTAGACTCTTGATTATTGTGGTTTTTGCCTCACTGTTGCATCCTGTTCTACTGTGCATAGGGATTCTTTTCCTTCTCCCATATATCCTCATTCTTGTGGTACTACCAGGTGTCACCTTGCCATATAAGGATAATTGAAGATAAATACATGTTGGGGAGTTTATGGTACTGTGTTTGAGAGGATTTGTTCTGTTTGGGTACTGATTAGGGGGTTTCTGTGAAGAGGCCTGATCAAAGTAGGGACCTTAGTAATGGTGTGGTACCATTGGACAGCAGCCATATTACTGGACTGGAAGCAGTGTCACTGAACTTAATGCCATCTCTTGAGCTGATTAGTGCAACCATTGTCAGTTGCAACACATACCGTATGGCTATGTGCCTCATGATAGTTTTTATTGTCAGCCATGCTTGACCTCTGCCCAGTTTCTGCATTAGTCACTTAATACAAGATTTGTTTACAGCACAGTAGTTTTTATCACAATCTACCTGTTAGCATTCTTCACCCTAATGGTTACTACACATTAGTACCTGTGGTGACTAAGGCACTTTAATAAACATGCCCCTTAATCAAAAATATCCTATGTCAATGTGACAAAAATACTAAATATAGTGAGTGATGTGTTAAATTCAACAATTGAAATTTGCTGTTATTTTTTTTCAATTGGTGTACTGTCCCTTGAATGTATTTTTATTTATTTATTGGGATTTATTAACCACCTTTATGAAGATATTCACCCAAGGCAGTGTACAGTAGGTACAGTTTGACATAAAACTTATAATTTTGTTAGTAGCATAGCAATAGTAAAATAACCAAGGGTTTGCCATTTTGATCTAGAGCCACTATTGGTCTACAGCTTCAGTTTCTGCACTTTTGTCCCAACTGCAGCCTTGCTTTTTAATAGACCTGTTTTTAGTTTATAGTGTTAGTTTCATTTTAGCTTGCACAGGGTTCATCCCCCTATGTTTGTCTTTCTTGTACTTTTTTTTGCTACATTCTAGGCATATGTGTACTTTACTTTCACTTTGCCCTCACAATTTGTAGTTTTATTCAGTTCCCCCACCCTTCTTTTATTTTTCTTTAAAACATTTGTTATGTTTTTATGGTTCAATACATTGGTGTTGGTATTTTGTCCCCACTTTTGTTTTTTCCTTTGTTTCTTCTTCTTCTTTTTTTTTTTTTTTGATATTAACCTTTTTTGTGCCCAGTTCGTTTTGAGCTTCCAGTTCTTCATTTTCTATTATCTTTTAGGTCATAACTTTCAGATGCTTTAGAGCACTTAGACATTTAACATTTGCACTTTACAGGTAGAGATTCATGTAATTATATATAGTATTCCTTTACCCCCATACACATATCTTCTTACTTGTCTTACTTATTGTTCTTAACCCATTAGTGCCCAATGTTCCCCATAATAAATTCCCATATGGGGACGTTGGGCTCTAATGGGTTAGTTAAATACATCTCTTTTATCCATTGAATCAACATTGTGTTGACCCCTTTAAGTAAAGGATTTCCCATTTTGTGTCCACTATTGAAACATGGTTCATACAGCCAAATTTGTAATCAATTCCATTTTATACATGCATTGCTCTGCACATACATGCTATCTAAAAATGGTTTGTACAGCCAAATTTAATTCCACCTCAGATGTGCATGGCTTTATTCTGACACATGTTTTCATGCTCATTTTTCACATAAATGCAGTCTCCTTTCAGTGCAGAGTTTGACCACTGAAATATTAGCATAGACCACAAATGCTAAATTTTTGCCAAGAGAACCTCAGCGCAGATGTCTCAACACAGAACCTAAATACTGACATCAGATGAGTGCTGAAGTCTTGATGCATGTTGTGTCATGCATCCAGAATCTCAACTTCAGGATTCTCAATGCAAAACTAATAGTACAGACAAGTTCCCACCAAGAAAATATTAAAACAGTGTTATAATAATAGACTGCCCCTTTCTCCTAAAGGAGCTCAAGTGACTAGAGGCCTTTTTGCCTTCTATGTCTCATTCAGACTTTGGTCATTTACTGTAAAAAAAAAAAAAAAATATTCCTTTCCCCCCCCCCCCCCCCCCTCCAGTCCTTGTCTCCTGAAATATATGTAACAGCGGAAGATGAGCTCTTTGTACTTGCCCATGCTGCATCAGCTGCTCAGGCCAGCATGATATACATTTTTTAAACTTTTCTGTCTTGTGGCAAACCAAATGCAATACTTCACTGGATATCATGCCTGCTCAAAAATCTGAGAACCACCTCCTCATCAAGAACTATCCTTTTTATCCATCAGTCATTCAAACTTAGAACAGGATTCACTTGTTTTTCTGTAGGCAATCGAGAGAAAAATCATTCAGCTCAGAAGCATCTGGGTATTGCATTATTAACATGAGGCTCCATGCTACATAGAAAAGAGATGTGCAGCAGCTTTCTTATTTTGTTAGTTTGGTCTTCCGACTCAATGAAAATTGATCTATACTAGAGCTACAGACCCATGAACCTTTATTCACAGTTTCCTAAGGTTTTTATCATTTCAGACTCTTCCCAATGACAGTCCTGTAAATGAGAGACACAAACTGTGGTTCTGTAATACAAGTTTGTCTTTTTCTTCAAAAAAATAAGTAATAATAATTATATAATGATTGAGATTCCCTTCGCCACCTCCTCACCTCCTCCTTGTAGACTAAGGAGCAGGAGATAAGCTAGGTAATCAAAATCCATTCCCATGTATAGTAACAGTCAGTATTGTCACTGTCCATCATGCAGCCCAATAATGATATTTAAGCAAAGGTGCCTGGATAAAGAACTAGTAATGTAGTACACTGCTGAAGTGATGAAACGATAGCAGGGGATAGTGGAGGTTCACACACCAGCTTGAGGAAAATGAGATGTGAAAACCAACTGGAGGACATATGAGAGAGAGAGAGTGAAGAAGAGAAGAAAGAGAAGATTAGAGAATGCAGAATATTCAGGAAATGTGGAAAATATATCATAGAAAAAGAGGAGAAGACTTAGTTTGTTGGTGTCGGTTGGTGAGCTGATTTCCCAATGCTGTTTTGAGGCCTGGACAGGGTGTGGTGTGAAACACCCCCACCCTATGCAATGCCTCTGTAGCATTTTAAATTCTATCTCCAGTGCACGCCTAAAGGGGCAGTCCCTGCCTCTTGGGAACCTATTGGAGCAGTGCCAGAGCACCACTGGAGGGTTGTAGATTGTGGTTCACTTGTAACATGTTGCTGCACCTTTGCCTTGATGATAAATAGGGAAATGGAAGATAAAAGTGAAAGGTAGTATGTTAGTTTCTTCTTTGGAAGGCCCATTGGATAGACATCTAATTTATACTATGTCCTTTATTGAATCTGCTCCTTCATTGCTACCTCTGGAAGGAGTATCTATCAGCTGTACGATGTTTGCATCATCTGCTTCTTTGGGTGGTTTCATCCCCACTAGAGAGTGTTTTACCTGGGGTAGCTGCAGTTCTTTTTTCTTTGCATTTTATTAGCTAAAGTGCTTTCATTGCCTATGATAGGATCTGTTGGCTTGGACACTGAGAAACAGGATATTTCTTTACATGATATTTGTGCACTTTGGCATCTGGAGGGGGACACTTAGAGGCATATGGAACTTTGGAAGGCTAAGTGCTTTGAAAATGAGCCCCTTAGTGGGACACACATTCAATTTTGTGCATTCACTCAATTTTCCAAATTATCAAATGTGGGCTGTCATATTACTGAGGTGGAAAAGAGGTTTTCTGTCTTTCTTCCCTGCAGATTGTCTCCATGTCAGCTATTAAAAAATTCTCTTACTATTCACTTGAAATTGGAGATGATGGTGAATGACTTCAGGGCTCAGCAGTTGAGATTTCCTAAATGTACTGAATTTACTCTGTTCTGAAATACTGTTATAGAAATTACATATTTCTTCTACAGATGTGTTGCCTTTGGTTAATTGCTTTTATTTACCCAGTAAATTTCATGTTTCTGGTCATGAGGAAATGGATGCTCTTATGTAAAAATGTTTGGATCTTAAGGAGTTCCTGGAGGACCCACAGGATATTATTGAGACTAGAGCTATCCTTCTTGTTAAACTTTTCTTTTAAAAAGATTAAGATTTTTATTTTGAGAGCCTTAATCTGTCTTGTGGTAGAACAATTCATATTCTCCCAGATGTTTTCCATTCTACCTAAATATGTAAGAAATCTTTTCTTTTATTGAAATCTTGAGTATTAGCATTAGGGGCCACATTAAAAAAAAAGCCCTTGAAATGTTAGGGGTTTTTTCCAGGCAACTCATATATATTTTAATCCAGTCCAGCTGCAGAAAATTTAGGGTGAATATAAGTATGACTGATTCTCAAGGTTTTATTAATAGGGTTCTTAATATGAAGTACTAATTAAATTGGATGATTTATATTACCTCCTTATTTCTTTGATGTCTACCTTATTCCTCACTCCTTGACATAGGCTAGTAGTTTTGATATTTTGAATGACATATGTATTGGATTATTTCTGTATTTCTTTGTTATTATGATGTATTCAATAAAATTATAATAAAACAAAGGGAATAAGGAAGAAAAAAAGAAATAAGGAACAAAAACAGGTAAAAAATACAAATGAAAGAAAACAGGGTAAAATTGGAAGTTAGTCAGAGGCATAACACTGGTATAAACTTACCTAGGTGGATTTGGCTGTACTCAGTTTCAGTTGTACTAACGAGGATATGAGTGGTGCATGTGTATCAGCAGTGGAAGATTGGCAGTTTCATTTATCATGTATGTTGCTTGTACTGAGAAATTCAGTGCAGCAAGGACTCCTGGGTCTTTGGCTTTTTTAATACAAGAATAACATTGAACGGGTAAATCGTTGCAGATGCTGTGCCCCCTGTCTTTTGTCTGTTTCTATCCCAATCTGCCAGTTTTTCCTTATTTTTCATTAAGACAAGTTTCTTATCTCTGTCAAGAAACCAGAAATGATCGGCTTGATATTCAACAACTGCTAAATAGGCTGCTAAATTTGTTTCCTGTTTTCAGCCCAAATTTAGGATCTTACCTTTTCAGCTGAAATTTCTTAATTTAGGAGCTTAAGTTATGCTTACAAATTTAGGTCTGCCATTCATTTGCTTAGATTTATGAGCCTAATTTATGAACCTTGTGCTGAAAAGCAATGTTATGCTCTTTTCCCTACCTTAAGTCTGCCCCTGTTGCCACCCGCTCTTTATGCTAATAAATTTGTGTTAGTGAAATATTGAGTATAAATTTTAAGCACTCAGTCCTAGTATAAACATAAACAGATTAAATGTTCAAAGTACCTAACTATCAAAGTTAGAAGCATAAATCCTTTCAATATTAGGCCCAACTTTAAAACTGGCCCGAGAGTGTATGCAGCTCGTATCATTAGATGTTCACCTTAAACATTTTTATACTAAGTTTGCAGCTAAGGCAGGTGTTGTAGGTACAGCATAATATTCCTTATGAAAAAAAATTGTGGGTATGTTCTCAAGTGAGGAGTTGGGACAGGTTTTCAGAACTCAAAGAGCTCTTGTTATTGGACCATTGTGCCTTTTAATCAGCCGAGAACCAGGTGGGCTGAATGTTTGTTTTCTGTTCCAGAAACAAGCAAGCTATCTATAGGAGGGACAACTCAGTGAGCTGTTAAATTAAGCAGTTAATTCAGCTTCTAATAATAACTTTTCCTGTACATATGGCTCGACTCCCAGGTCATCAGGGGTGCAGGGCAAGGCAGTGTTGGTTTGTAGGGCATTTTAGTTCTAGTTTCTATAACAGAAGCATAATCACTTGTCTATATTTACAAAAGGAAGTGACTTTCAATTTATGATTGGTTTAGCTTGTCTCTGATGACATGGAAACAGCTGGCAATCCATATTCTTTATCTTCCTTGCTGATACACCTAACACATCTTACCGTCTGCTGTGCTTCCTTGGAGCTAATGGTTTGAATTGCTTCAGTTGAGTATTGTGCATCTTAGGGATGCAAATTCTTGAAGTCTGAATACATCTTATTTCTCATATTCTGAGTCGTAGTAAAACGAAGGTTGAGAAAATAACAAATGTGTCAATCTAAAACTACTATTTATTTGAACACTGGAAAGTTAGTAATGATATTTTAGGTGTAGTTTTCTAGTACTAATCATGACCCAGAAAAGTTATCCCACTGTGGATGAACCAGCACATGGGTGGGTGGGGAGGAAGGATGAAGTGTTATACAATTGATTTGATTTTTGGATCAAGATTATTGTTACAAGAGAGAGATTTTTTTAATTCTTTATTTATCAGTTTCATATATTTACAAGAATATATTCTTGAAAAGGCAAAACAGTTTAAACAAATTACAGGAAATTTTCCCAAATGGAATATTAAACAAGAAAACAGTCTTAATCAACTTGTATTAGACCCCAAAATGTGGGGGCAAGAGCATCAGTACTCAGGAGTCAAGTTTCACATATCATTGAAAAATAAAGTAAAATTAAAGAAAGGCTTAAAAGTATAGATCGCTATTTTCCTAATTATCTCATTTTTAAGACTAACCAGGTCTACTTAGCTCCAACACAAATTATAAGACCTTTTTCTGACTAATAAATTGTTTCAAATGCTCAGAAACAAAAAAAACATATTTAACCCCTAAATATTTTACGTTGCATTTGCATGGATAATTTAGGTTGAAGGAAGCACCCAAGGCTAATGTAGCAGATCTTAATGCCAAAAACTCCTTCCTTCTAGCCTGGGTCTGTTTTGTAACATCTGGAAAAACAAACACTTTTTTTTTCCATAAAATGGAACTTGTAAGTTCTTTAATGCCATTTTTCTGAGTCCAAGTCTTGTTGGAAAATAAAAGATACCAAAAGAGTTTGTCTTTCAGTCATTTCAGTTAGAGAAAAATCTAGTAATTCAGAAACATTTAAATCAGGCTGTTCTTGTGGTAAAGCTTGAGTGTTATCATTCAATTCTCTAGATGGTAAATAATATACTTTATTCAACAGAAGGATATTGTCCTCTGTAAATTTCAAGTGCAAGAGATAGATTTAAGGTTCTGGAAGAACAAGATAGTGGTCTGGTCAGTATTGGTGTGTCCTGTTTTCAGGCAGGCAATCATAAGGGTTGGAACCTGTACAAGAAGGGAAGAGAGTGTGGATAAGAAAAAAAAATGAAGGTTGAGGATTTTGTGATCAGATAGTAAAGTTGGATTGGTGGAAGGGAGATCAGTCTTTCAGGGCTCCCGAGGGGGGTGGGGTGGCAAAGTCAGGGCTCCCGAGGGGGGTGGGGTGGCAAAACTTCCCGGGCCCAGCCACAGCGCCTGCAAGCTTCTTCCTGCCTGCTTCTGGGTCTCTCCTCTCCTGCTCCTGCGTCTGCTTGTCACCCAGGACCTGGATGATTGCATTAACGTGATATTGCGTTAATGCAATCATCCAGTTCCAGACTCCCGGAATGAACAGGAGCAGCACAGGAGAAGACAGATTGAAGGAGCAGGTAGAAATGTGCGTAGGTGGCAGCCTGAGTGTGGGGGCGTGGCAGTGGCCCAGGTGGGAGGGTTCTGGCACGTACGGCGATCCAGTCTTGCTCCGCCCCGGGCCCAACTGTGTCTTTCAGTGGCCCCTGCAGTCTTTGGATGGGTAAAGAGAGACTTGAGATAAGAGTAGAACAGACATTAAGGGCTGGATTTAGTAAATGGTGCTCAAAATTGAGCGCCGAAAAAAATTGCAGTAATTACGATTATAAAAAGGGCATGCACTCTTTATAGAATCACACTTGGTGCTGGTTCCTGTGCCTAACTTTAGGCACCAGATGTAGGCCTACTGAAACCTGGTGTAAATGCTGGTGCCCGAGTTAAGTGCGCTGAAGCTGTATTCTATAATTACACACACAACTTGTCAGAATGCCCCTGACATGCTTATGGCCACGCCTCCTTGAGTTATACACCAGTAGGGTTAACCGCCATACATTATAGAATAGTGCATAGCCAGATGGGTGCATTGTTAGCACCCAGTTATTGATGTTAATTGGCTCATTACTTAATCTGCATGTGCATCTTGGGTGCATGCACAATTTAAATAAAAAAACAGAAATGCTTTTTAGTGGGAGGGAATGATGTGGGTTTGGACATTACCCATATTGTGTTGCAGTAAGAAAGTTAAGGTGTTAACCTGGATCAGAGATTGACAGATGAAGGGCAGGTGACATGTATGGTGCTGTTAGTGTATAGGAAATTGAGGATGATGCAGAAGCTTCGTCCATTCTTGCACTGGATATATTTTGACTGGTGGTTCAGGCATCATTGTAAAGGAATGTATGTTGAACTTCTAGGTTGGATGCTTCATGTTACACGATGCTGCCAGGTTGATTTTCAATTTCAAGCAGCCAAAAAGGGTTTACTTTCAACACATCCTTTGCTACATGATTTGCAGGTGAGGATGCAGGTTAAACTACTTTTACTGGCACCAACCTTTATGTTTAGCCTTATTGACCTCCCGCCCAGGAATTCCGTGAAGTCCTCCTGCACCTATTTGACTCTCCACTTTCCTAACTGCAGGAACTTGAGATATAAGCTGCTCTTTGCCTCGTCATTCAGCTACACATGCCCCCGTTTCTGGAACGCACTACCATCACCGTTAAAGGAGACAGCCGAACACAGCCTATTCAAGAAATCTCTAAAGACTTACCTGTGTAATCGTTCTTACTCCGCTCCTGCTTGATCCCCTGCATTCCCTTATTCCTCTCCCCTGTTGACCCCCTCTCGTCCCCTCCTCTGCTCTTTACTCCATCTTGCATATGACTTATTGTATTGTACTCTTCCTTCAATGTTGTAAGCCACATAGAGCCTGCCTTGGTGGGATTATGTGGGATATAAATGTACACAATAAATAAATTTCATAAGAACATAAGCATTGCTATACTGAGACAGACTGAAGGTCCATCAAGCCCAGTATTCTGTCTTCAACAGTGGCCAATCCAGATCACAAGTTTCTGGCAAGATCCTAGAATAGTAAAACAGATTTTATGCTGCGTATCCTAGGATATATAGTGGATTTACCCAAGTCCATCCTAATAATGGGTTATGGACATTTCTTTTAAGAAATTATCCAAACCTTCTTTTTTAAACCAGGATGTATCATGAGTCATCTTGATTGCTCCAAATTGGCCATGCCAAATTTGGTACCTAATATTTCTGCACCTTTCACAACAGCCTCCGATGTGTCTTCCTTTGTTCTGGATTTACATATCCAAAGTCAACGGGTAACTTTACATCCCAATCATCAATCCCTTGCTCTCTCAGTATAAATGGTAAAAGCAGAACCCTAAGCCATATTCAAGTAATGCATGGCAGGCCCAGGATATCTGTCAGGAAAATTGGTTTGGCATATACCTAGTAGACAGCGGCAATCTAGTCAGGGGGCAAATGTGGCACTGCTTTCAGTTAGTAGTGCCATATGAGGCCGAGAGCAAGAGTGTTCTTTGTTGTGGTCTCAAAATTATAGTCAGATGCCAGAAGATTTGTGGCAGGAATTAAATTATTTGGGGGGGGGGGGGGGGGGGTCAAAAAAGGTTGAAGATCTGGTTGTTTTCCAGGTAGAAAATGATATGAGAGGAGGTGTCCATACTGCTGGAGGTCAGAGTCTTTGAAGAACTGATGGGAAAGGGGGAGGGTAAAGGTGAGGGCATGGTGTTACTCATTTTTTATTGGGATTATGAAATTGTGCACTAGTTTGGTTTCCGTGGAAACAAGTAGGTGGTTTATAAGAACTTTAAATAGATTGTGAGGAAACAACACCCTGCAATTTGCAATTATATTGCCAAATATATTTATTTGTGTTTTACATATCACCTTGTTGTTCAACTTCACAACACAAGTTATATAACAGGAGCAATTTTCAAATACTGCTCACTGGGGCAAACACCATGCATGCATTTTACTGACAGTTTTTGCACCACTTTTCAGTCTACACATGTACGTCCTCCTCCCCCCCCCCCCCCCCCCCCAAAAAAAAAAAGAAACCTTGCCCTGGCCCAGAAACACCTCTTCTCAAAGTTGTTTAAAGTCTATGCATTCCACAACACATAGACTTTAAGCTGCATTCAGCCAATTTATGACAGGGAAAACACGGTTTCCCAAAGAAATTGCTCTGAAAAGTGAATTGAGGAGTAACCTAGTGCTTAGAGCAGCAGGCTAAGAACCAGGAAAACTAGTATTCAAATCCTACTTCTCCCAGTGACGCTCCCTTTGACTGTGGTCAGGTCCCTTTACCTTTACCTTGCACTGCATCAGGTCTAACTTAGACTGTATGTTGTCTTGTGCAGGAACCCATTGGTTGCTTCTGAATTTGTCACATACACAGGATAAATATAGAGGGGTAGTATATCAAATAAATGGAATGGAACATTTGCCTTTCAAAATCTGAAATCAAGGCTTATTACAATGTACTTCAGATCTGTATAAACTAACAGGTCCTGACCTATTGAAGACATTTTAATATTGGTTGCCTGTTAGCTTCCCAAATAACAGAATGCTGTTTATCTTTGATCTGTCTTTTTGATTTTTGATGTTATGCCTCCCCCTCAACCTCTACATGTTCTTTAATGTAATCTAATCATATTTCTACCATGTTAAAGTGTAACTGATGTATAATAGAACCACAAGTATGAAAATGACTGACTTGAGCTTCAGCAAACAAGTGTATTCTCCTGGATAACATTCACTCAGGTAATTAGAAGGCATCCTTCACTGCTTCTCATATACCAAGGAAACAGCAGTAGTCCCAGCACAAGTATTTTGGCCTGAATGGTTTGTCTCAAGGAACACATTACAAATAATTAGTTCAAAATGAATTCTCAGTGCATACCCATGGTCTACAAATCTGAGTATTCCATGGCAGAGCATGGGTACACACTGAGAATTCATTTTGAACTAATTATTTATATTGTCTCTTGAAATTAACTTTTCAGGTTGAAATACTCATGTTGGAACTGCTTTGTTTTGGGGTTTTTATGATTAAATTTGTTTATTGATTTTAAACATTATAACAAGAATTCACTTGTTATTGAAATACAGCCATTATTCAAAAATACATTAGAAATTTAAACTAATCTAACAATAAGAAACACTAAAGTTAGATCACTTTAATCCTTCAAATAAAATTTTTGCTTCCTTAGACCCCGTTAAAGTAGGGGAGCGGTAGCCATTAGAGAAGTAAATGTAAGTAATTAAAAAAAAAAACAGATAACATAGTGGCGTATTATTCCCACATTATATCTTATATTATTTCAGCTGCTTCAAATCAAGAAATGATTTTAAATGTTCTGGTGAATAGAAGGTATACTTAACCTGACCCAATTTAATAATACATTTACATGGAAATGCTAGAAAGAAAGTCCCTCCTATATCAGATGTTTGTGATTTTAATGCCTGAAAGGCCTTCCTTCTATGTTGGATTGATTTTGTTACATCGGGAAAAATCTGAACCATAACTCCACCAAAACAAGTTTTTAAGTTTTTAAAGTATAGTCTCATTATATTATTTAAATCTTGTTCAAAAATTAATGAAACAATCAGAGTGGATCTTTCAGAGTTTTCATCCAATGTCTGTTCTAAAATCGCTGAAATGTTTTTTAAATCCAGACTGGCATCTCGAGGGCCTTGTCTTTCCCCCACCTCACCTTTGGGATTAGGAATATAAAATAACTTATTTATAGGCGGGATTGTGTCAAGCGGTATCTTCAATACTTTCATGTAAATATCTTTTAAACATATCGTGCAGGTTAATCCCAGGGAGGCTATGGAAATTCAGCAATCGTAAGTTCAATCTTCGATTGAAATTTTCAATCTGCTCAACTCTTTTCCGAATATCGATATTATCTTTAACTACAGATGTTTTAAATTCTTGAAAAGAGTCTACATTCTTTTGAATACTTTGAATTTTTTCAGCGATTTCTTCATTAATTAAATCCACTTTAACATTTAGTTCTTGAAATTTGGTGTTAAAGGCTCTGATGTCTGCTGCAGGGTATTATCCATTTCATTCAATTTCTTCCAAATCATTTCGAGATTAATCCCCGACTCTTTCTTAGAGACTTCTGCCTCTGCTCCAGACGTCTTCCGCGGTGCTACCTGTCCCTCACTGGAAGCAGCAGTCAAGACACTTCCAGTAGGCTGATGCTGTCCATCCAGGCACGCCGCCGACACCGGGCACGGGGGGGGGGGGGGGGGGGGGTTCAGCATTGATGGAGATGAAAGAGAGACTTCCTCTCCCAGCAGGGTCTCCGCTTCTCTCGGCTGCCCCGCAATGGGATCCGCTCCTCCACTAGCATGGGAAATTGGCACGAAGAAGCGCTGAAGCCCTGAGTGAAGCGACGAGGACGTCGATGTTGGTGGGGGAACTAACCTCATCGCCCCCTTTCTTTTAGTATGGGGCATTTTGAAAATAGGAAATACAAAGCTTCAAACGGGACCTCGGAGCTGCGTCTCTCAGCGCAATCTGCTATGCCGCCATCTTAGTTCCTTTGTTTGGGGGGGGGTTCCCCATAGAATACCAAGAAACAGAAGATGGTGAAGTATCATTGTCATGCACCGTAATTCATTTCCTGAGATGAAGTGACTTAGACTGATAAATCTTGGTTATCAAAAGGCCATTTATTCTATCCATAATGATACATGTATTGATTTACATCAGCCGGACCTACAAACACAATTCATTTCATTTCATTTTTAATGTTTCTAGCTTACCTTTCTCTATACATCTTGACAGATACCAAAAAAAATCCACAATATCCAACACAAAACAAGACGTCTTAACAAAGAGCAACACAATAAACAGTATATTCCAATTTAATTTATCACAGTGCAAATTAAAATGCAAGTCTAAAAAATATGTTATCTGTAGTTATGTGCTTATATGTATTTATACACAAGCAAAAGTATAGGAATTTGTATATTAATATGATTTGACAACAAAGGCTAACTATAGAAACTACAAAGTTAGAAATAAAAATACAACAAAAAAGTGGGGCCTTACCTTCTTACAGATGAGTATCAAACCAAACCAACTGGAAAATATATATCCTATATAATAATTCTCACCTCCAACGTTCTGACTTGCCTGGGACCGTGGCTCATTCTGAGTTGGTCTGCTAGGCTCCGTAGATCAGGCTGACATCACCATAGCCATTATGATGTCAACTTCAAAACCCGGGGGAAAAGAAGGTGCCTCACAGCTGATCCATGTCCAGAGGAGGGTTGCTGGACATGGGTGGCTGGAGGGGGGGCAGGAGAGAGAGGAGGGTCACTGGACATGGGTGGCTGGAGGGGGGGCAGGGGGGAGAGAGGAGGGTCACTGGACATGGGTGGCTGCAGGGGGGCAGGGGGGGGTCACTGGACATGGGTGGCTGCAGGGGGGCAGGGGAGAGAGGAGGGTCGCTGGACATGGGTGGCAGGAGGGGGGCAGGGGAGAGAGGAGGTTCGCTGGACATGGGTGGCTGCAGGGGGAGAGGAGGGTCGCTGGACATGGGTGGCTGCAGGGGAGCCGAGGAAAACCTTGCTAGCGCCTGTTTCATTTGTGTCAGAAATGGGCCTTGTTTACTAGTGAATAGATAAAATTACATATTCTATCTAATAATCAGATTTCTAAATTCCAGAAAAGTAGAGGAGTGTGGTAGCCGTGTTAGTCCACTCTTAAGGTTATCAATAGAAATCAAACATCCACAAAGGAAAGATATTCAACATAAAGGAATCTTTCACTTGCTCATCTTCCAATGTGGTATATATCATTCAGTGTAAAAAATGTAACAAAGGATGCTATATTGGAGAAACAGGCCAGATGCTTAAGACAAGATTCAATTTACATAGACATCACATGAACAATACTGGTGCCAGTAGGGCTCCCACCCCTGTTGGTCAGCATTTTACAAGACCAGGACACTGTACCAGTGACTTCACAGTGAGAATCCTGAAAGGTAACTTTAAAACCATACGAGAACGTAAGACCTCTGAAGTCAGAATGATTGAATATTTTAACACCCAACAGAAAGGACTTAACAAGGATCTGGGGTTCCTAGCCCATTATAAACCATAAAGCTGTATTTCTTTGTTGATCACCCCACCCCTCACCTATCCACACCCATCTTGTTAGAATATCAATGATATGCTTTGATGTCCCCATGCATACCTCCTACCCACCCCCATCCTCCCACCCTGTCAGACTGTCATAGTAATGCTTGAATATTTTCACTTATATACACTGTCAGCTAGCACATTTGCTTATTTCCGATCTGACGAAGAAGGGCAACCTTCGAAAGCTAATCAAGAAATGTATTAAGTTATGTCCAATAAAAAAGGTATCATCTTATTTTCTTTTCCATGTTTTATTTGTTTGATTTCTATTGATAAATTCCAGAAAGAATGTAAATACAAATCAAAATGTTCATTAGACAATGCAAGAAAATTGTTTGTTTACTTATTTATTGGAATTTATTAGCCACTTTTATATAGAGATTAACCCAAAGCAGTGTACAAGAGGTATAGCCTGACATAAACAGCTTACACTATGTTAACAATGTAAGAGTTGTAAAATGATCAGATGTAAATATAAAATACACAGTGCTTTTTTTGTAGGAAAAAAGTTGCCGGTACTCATTATGGGCAGTGTCACCACATATGACTCCACCCCTATTTTAGCCACACCCCTTATACCAGCCATGGCACACACAAACAGACATCATTGAAAATATTATACTAGTATAGAAGAAAAAAATAACGTGATAATACGGTCGGGGCCAGCCAAATCTCAACATTTGGCCTGCCCTTAGAGATCACCGGCGTTAGAGATGGCCGCCATTGGTTTTCGCCGATAATGGAAACTAATGGCGGCCATCTCAAACCTGGCCAAATCCAAGGCATTTGGTCGTGGGAGGAGCCAGCATTTGTAGTGCACTGGTCCCCCTCACATGCCAGGACACCAACCAGGCACCCTAGGGGGCACTGCAGTGAACTTCACAAATTGATCCCAGGTACATAGCTCCCTTACCTTGTGTGCTGAGCCCCCCAAATCCCCCTCAAAACCCACTACCCACAACTGTACACCACTACCATAGCCCTTAGGGATGAAGGGGAGCACCTACATGTGGGTACAGTGGGGTTTTTTTTGGGGGGGGGGGCGGTTGCAGGGCTCCCATTTACCACCACAAGTGTAGCAGGTAGGGGGGGGATGGGCTTGGGTCCACCTGCCTGAAGTGCACTGCACCCACTAAAACTGCTCCAGGGACCTGCATAGTGCTGTGATGGAGCTGGGTATGACATTTGAGGCTGGCATAGAGGCTGGGGGACCACTGGGGGAGTAAGGGGAGGTCATCCCCCATTCCCTCCGGTGGTCAGTTGAGGCACCTTTTTGAGGCTTGGTCGTAAACAAAAAGGGATCAAGTAAAGTCGGCCAAATGCTCGTCAGGGCCGGCTTTCTTTTTTCCATTATTGGCCAAAGCCGGCCATCTCTTAATCACGCCCCCGTCCCGCCTTCGGTACACTGCCAACATGCCCCTTGGACTTCCGCCGGCTCTGCGATGGAAAGCAGTTGAAGCCGGCCAAAATCGGCTTTTGATTATACCGATTTGGCCGGCTTTAGGAGAAGGCCGGCTATCTCCCGATTTGTGTCGGATGATGGCCAGCCTTCTCGTTTGAAGGGGTGAACAAATATGTTGATAAAGGTGAGCCTGTCAATATTGTGTATCTGGATTTTCAAAAGGCATTTGACAAAATACCTCATGAAAGACTCCAGAGGAAATTGGAGAGTCATGGGATAGGAGGTAGTGTACTATTGTGGATGGTTAAAAACAGAGAGTAGGGTTAAATGGTCAGTATTCTCAATGGAAAAGGGTAGATAGTGGGGTTCCCCATGGGTCTGTGCTGGGATCGTTGCTTTTTAACATATGTATAAATGATCTAGAGATGGGAGAAACTAGTGAGGTAGTTAAAGAAATAGCTTATTCTGTTTAGAATCGTGATTTTTATAACCAAATCAGTTATGCAGTTTTAAGTACTTCTAAGGCCTTGTATGTTAAATTAAGATTTTTACCTTCTTACTCTTACACAAAGAAAAGGGGTGGGGTAGTAATTTCAAAAACAACTTGACTACGTAAACCAGGGTTTTACAAGTATGGGTAGGTCCTTATGAAATTGTCCCAGCCACTAGGACAACACAGCACCTACTTTTATGCAATTGCAGAAGACTACATGTAAGCTACAGGAAAAAACACAATGTAACTATGTAGATATAAAGAGCAAACAAGTAAAAATATGTGGAAGTCTATGACTACAAATGCTGATAAATTATTAAAATTCCAATCTTTCAATCCCCAGTGACAAAGGGCGATCTAAATATGGTGACAGTCATAGAGGCATAATTCAGTGAATCCTTGTACCTGTAACTGGGATACAGTCATACAGAGCTATAATTTATTCAGGAAGTGTAAGGCAATGGTTCCCTCTAAAATGCTTTTTAATTATTTATTTGCCTGTTACTTTTTATATTTCATATAATTGTACAATAACCCTTGTTTCATATAAACATTTGAGTAACTTTAACATCGGGCAATATATGTAGATGCACATGTGCAGTGTTTTTGGCGGGCTTTTTCATTATAAATCTAGCACTTCAACAGTTGATTCTTTTCTTTCTTGCTTGGTCGTTAAGCTTACCTCTGCTGTGGTTTGCAGACACATTTGGCATCTTTTTCAAGCTACGTTCTTCCAAATTAATATATATTTCTTTATTCATACGATATGTCCAGTTTTGGACAGTTTTTTTTTTACAGCACATCAATCAGCTTTACTATGGTCTCCGTTCACGACTTTAAGATTCAAACATACTGTTAGCCACTACGCCTCTTACTAGTGACTTCATGACCCACACATTAATATCTTTTAACACTTCTAAGTGTCTGTTAACTTTTGGCTACTCGCTGCACTTGTTTGCTTTGCGCTTTAAGGTCCACACACAGTCAGCCACTGTGCTTGTTGTTTAGTGGCTTCATAATCAGCACTTTTCAGTGTCCGATTTATTTTTTGGTTGCTCATTTCCTTTATGACCCTTTGGGTTTTACAGTAACCAAACGGCATTTTCTTAAAAGCTTATTGGCTAACACTCGGTTACCTCATCATTTAAAATCTTTCTGTAGTCTGATACACGTTTTTACATTCTGGCCAACTCTCCACATTGGGCACATTTTTGGTACCTTGCCTTTAGAAAATAACATTTTAATATTTCATTTTAATAATTTTGGTTTTTTTCCTCATGCTCATTATTCATTCATATCATGTTTTTTTCAGCTCGGGTAGTAATCTTTTCCTTCCATGCAGTTTTTTTGTTTCTTGCTTTTCGATATTTTGACATAATAGTGTATTGATGGTTATTATCTTTTCTAAATAGACTGCTACTTTATGCTGTCTTTTATGCATTGTGACAAGTCTTATTTGGATATCATGTGCATAAACTGTTTTTATATGATGTTTTGTGTGACTTATTTAGATACACATCTGTAATGGTCAGTGTTCTGTTATCTTATTATCTTATATTCATATAATTGCAGTGTATTTTATTTTTTATATATTGGATGTTATTCACCATTTCTTATGTATGTTTCTAAGTTTTTATCAATCACCACTGTTTACACTGAACTGTTGTACTTTGTTTGATCCCTAGTATCTTTGTTACTTTTATATTTATATGTGTTTCATGTTTTAAATCAGCTATGTCAAATAGGTGTTCTTTTTACTCATTTATTTATGTATTTGTTTATAGACTCCTGAGGCAGGCATACAGCCAAAACCCAGTGCTGAGTTGAGTCCGAGTCCTTGTTTTTTTTTGATTGAGATCATCATCTTGGTTTTTGGAAGAGTTGTGTTGGCTATACTATTTTAACCTTGCTGTCCACATGCTAATGGCAAAATTAGCATGTGACCATTAATACAAAAAAACCAAGAAATTTAGCCATTTTACAATAGTGGGGAAAATGGCCTTAGTGCAGGAAAGACCCATACAAGGGCACACTAAGGCCATTTCTTTATTGCTGGTTGGTAAAACAGTTTCTTATTGAGGTATATGCTCTCAAAGAGCCCACTTCATCAGATGCTGAACTATTATGTGATATCATCATTGAGCCTGCAAAGAGGTGGGAAAATGTGGGATACAAATGCAATAAATAAATAAGTGTCAAGTTTAGTACTAATGAGTTTATACATCTACTTTTGTATGCATTTTTCTTGTTGCATACATTTTTAAAAACTCAGTACATTTATTGTAAAAAAAATCTATTACAGTAACATAGATATCCCTCTCTAATATATACACATTCACATATGCATTTACATACTTTAAAATATATCTGCATGTTTTGCAAGTATTTTAAAGGAAATCAAATAACCTTGTTATATCTAAATCAAGATGTAACTAAAGGGTGAGCATAGAGAACCAGTTTGCTGTTTTAGGAAATCGGAAAGAATGAGGGACTTTGTATGTGGGAAATCAGCAGACCTTCCCTCTGTCTTCATCAGTGGTATGTTGAATTGAATTGGCCCTTCAATTCCACTTCAATTAAATTAACTCTAATTAATAAGTTAATTACAGAGATTGACATACCTTACTCAAAGCTAGTGTGTTAAAGGCTGATAAACACCTTCACCCTAATGAAAAATTGATTAGATTGAAGAGAAAATGGTACTGCTGAAATAAACCTTTCTCTACCGGAAAGAACAGTGTTTGATATTCTGTACCTCAGTAGCTAATCGAGCCATCTTGGGGCTCTTAATCAAAAATTGAATTCAAAGAGGATAGAAATTGTTCTGTGCAAGAAAATGGACTTAACTTCCTTTATTCTGTAAACATTCCAAGCCATGCTTTTAAGGAGTGTCACAACTACTTAGGGTACTGTGGTTAATGTTCTATAGCACTTCCAGAGAATAATTATCCTCAGAGTTTAGAAAAATAAAGCACTGAATGCCAGATTAGGAAATATAGCAAAGCAATTTGAGAGTGTTTATTTTTATCAAACTGTGTGTTCATTTCCCGTTAGAATAATCGTGATCTTTTATTGATAGACCAGTCACAAGACATTTAAAAGAATAAATATAATAGAGGTAGTTCTATAAAGCATTTTCCATGTTCAAAACCTGATTTACAGGTTTAAAACAGCTTTTATAAAATTGTTCAATCCCATATATGCAAGGAAAGTGTGTGCCTATTGTTTTGTTTTTCTGTGTCTAGGCATTTCCAGGCATATAAATTGGGAGAGATGGATTTGTGATATATTTGCATCTTTTATAAAATATGCCTGTACTTGCATATAGATCAGGAATAAGAGTAATGACCTTTGCCGGAACCAGTAGAAAACGCAAATACAGCAAAGGTGATCCATAAGAACATAACTATCACCATGCGTCAGAACAATGGTCCATCTAGCCCAGTATCCTCTTTCCAGCAGTGGCCACTCCAGGTCACAAGTACCTGGCAGAAACCCAAATAGTATCAATGTTCCATGCTACCAATGCCAGGGCAATAAGTGGCTTCCCAAGGAACTTGTCCAAAATGTTTTTAAACCCAGATTTGCTAGCTGCTCTTACTACATCCTCTGGCAAAGAGTTCCAGAATTTAACTATTCTTTTTTTTTTTTAATTTTATTTATTTATCATTTTACTTGATTACATTCACATTTATCACATAAATGTAAGGAAATACAGAAATTAATATAAAAAGGAAAACATTTTCTTTCAACAATATATATTTACATAATTGTCCACAACTGGAAGATCCAAAATAAGAAAAACTCAAAATGGGTTAATCTTACACTTCACATTTTCTGAGGGAGGAAGGTTAATCGGTTATTGCAGCCGGTACAGTGGTAACTGAAGGAAGTTGCTGCAGAGCATTCTTCATCTGTTTCCACAAACTCTTATAATTTCTTAGGTTCAAACAAATAAGTAATAAGGAAATAAAACACAAGGGAATCGCGCTAGGAAGATCCCACCTAGGGCAATGATTCCTGGCTTAAAAGCCAAGACTTCACACCTCCCAGTCTGTGATTCCCTTGATGTGTCAGGAAATATATGCATCTTTGAATCCAAAAAACTATCAACCATGTATCGGAAATACAAGTTCAAAACATTGTTCCTATCTAAATCAAAGACGAAAGTCATTAATAATAATCCTCTATCTATAACTTCTGAATATTCCAAAATGTCGGTTATTAACTATTCATTCAGTGAAAAAATATTTCCTTCTATTTGTTTTAAAAGTATTTCTGTGTAACTTCATTCAGTGAAAAAATATTTCCTTCTATTTGTTTTAAAAGTATTTCTGTGTAACTTCATTCAGTGTCCCCTAGTATTTGTATTTTTTGATAGACTAAAAAATCGATTCACTTTTACTCATTCTGTACCACTCAAGATTTTTTATTCCTCAATCTTGTCTCCCCTCAGCCATCTGTTTTCCAAGCTGAACAGCCCTAACTTCTTTAGCCTTTCCTCATACAAGAGGAGTTACATCCCCTTTATCATTTTGGTTGTTCTTCTTTGATCCTTTTCTAATTCCGCTATATCTTTTTTGAGATATGACGACCCGTACTGAGTGCAGTACTCAAGGTGAGGTTGCACCATGGAGCGATTCAGAGGCATTCTAGTATTCTCAGTCTTACTTAGCATCCTCTTCCTAATAATTCCTAGCATCCTGTTTGCTTTTGTGGCTGCCACCGCACACTGGGTAGAAGATTTCAGTGTCCTGTCTACAATACCACCTAGATCTTTTTCTTGGGTGCTGACCCCGAAGTTGAACCCTAGCATCATGTAACTATGATTCGGACTGTTCTTCCCAATATACATCACTTTGCATTTGTCCACATTAAATTTCATCTGCCATTTGGATGCCCGGTCTTCCATTTTTCTTAGGGCTTCCTGCATGTGTTTTAACAGCCTTGAATAGTTTTCTGTCATCTGCAAATTTAATAACCTCACTCGTTGTTCCGATTTCCAGATCATTTATAACTATGTTAAATAGCACCAGTCCCAGTTCAGTTCCCTATGGCACTCCACTATTCATGCTGCTGCATTGAGAGAAATGGCCATTTAACTCTGTCCTCTGCTTTCTGTCCAATAACTAATTCCTAGTCCAGAACAGAACATTGCCTCCTGGCAAGGATTTGAATCTGGTGGCCTCTTATTGACCAATCTCACTCCTCAATGTTGATTCTAAGATTTTAGCCAAGGTTCTGGCTTTTATGGCTTAGCACTATTTTGCCCCACCTGGTTCTTTTGGATCAGGTGGGTTTTGTGAGTCAACAGCACTCAATGTTTAATATTCGAAATATTGAACTATTGTAGATTTCTTCCTCTTTATAGCAGGTTATGTACATAGAACCGGATGAATATGCAGAGTCAGATGCCTCTGATAGTGACACATGTGGCCATACGGGATAGTGACACATGGGGGTCAGATTCAGTATGGCACCACAAGCAGGCGCTAGGAAAAATCAGTGCTCAGCCCTTTATAGAGCTGTGCCCTTTATAGAATTGTGCCTTTCGGGGATTCTTGTGCCCAACTTTGGCCATGAGGACTTATGCCAGCTGAAACCTAGTGTAAATCCTAGCACACCACTTGGGCATGCATTCCTCAAATTCCATAATACCATATAATTCATTGGAATGCCCCTGACCTGCCCATTCCCCTCTCATGACTATGTCTACTTATGTTTGTGTGAGAGAGGATTTGGGCACAGATCATTATAGAATCATGTGCAACCAGATCCGAGTGTAAATCCAGATTGGTGCCAATTAATGTCAGTAATTGATTCTTACCAGCCAGTTGATTAATAATGTATTTTTATTTCATAATCAATAGACAATTAGAGTAGTAAAAATAGTCAAATGATACAAAGTACGGCATAGTATGCTACATTATAATGCCAACACAATACACAAACATTTTAATAGACAGCATATGGTGTAAGCAAAGATGGAACATATAGACAAATAAGCTAGAGTAACAGGAGTAAGAAAATGACTCACTAATTTATTTGCACATGGTTCTCAGGATTGCATACAAATTTGGATGCTATTTATAGAATCCAGGGGATGGTGTGTAGACAAAGCTTCTCCATCCTACTGACAATTAGGATCCATGATCCTTTATCAGGCTCTGCCAGTTGATTCGTGAGAGCTAGGCATCCATCAAATTAATTTGTCCCAGTACTTAGCCTACTGGGCAGCTTGATCAAGGTTCAAGCACATCTGCATTTTACCAAGAACCATGCTGTTCTTCTCTGAAGCCAGCTTGCTTATGGTGCAGAGCATACCTGCTACTACTACTTATCACTTCTATAGTGCTACAAGGCATATGCAGCGCTGTACACCATACATGAAAAGACAGTCCCTGCTCAAAGAGCTCACAATCTAAATGGGACAGGCAAATAGAACAACTAAGAGGTAAGGGAATTAAAGAGGTGGGGATAAAAGGGTACAGGGCAAAGATGAGCCTGAGCCTGTTCCTTTCTATTAGGACTCAAAAAGGGAACCCTCCTCATGCAGTTGTAATCCCCTAAGCCCTAATAACTGTGTGCCCAGAGACCTCTCAACCCCATGTCACCAGATCACCTACAGACTCCTCTATGTGCCAGTGTGGGAGAAGGGGATGTCACACACTCAGTGCAGCTCTGGCCTCACTGGGCGTACTATGCCAGGACTTTCTCACATGAAAGGGCAAATGGTTTGTGAGAATCTCATGAGTGGCACTCTTAGTTGAGTTGTAAGGTCCCAAGTAAAAACCAGTGCAGTTACTGAAAAGCAATCCAGCACCAGCAACTGTGAGGTTCACGAGAATAGTATAAGCCATGCTGAGTCATTCCAAGGTGTATTGAGTCCAGCAGATCCCAAAAGTAGATCAGTTTCTCACAGCCCAACTTTCCCAGGTTTACCCAGCTAATAATTTTTTTATAGACACTGCCTCCAGGAACTTGTCCAAACTTCTTTTGAACCCCACTATTTTAGTCACTTTGTCATGTCCTCGATCAAATTTCCATGATTATGTGATGTGTGAAAAATTAGATTTTATAATTTGTTTTCAATCTGCTGGCTGTCACTTTCATGGACTCCCCTCTTCTTTTTAGTGTTGTTTCAAAAGTTAAACAACCGTTCCCTATTTAAGCATTTCAGCCAACTTATGATTTTATCAATATCTATCATATTCCTCTAAGCCATCCCTTTTACCAGGCTAAATAACCCAACCGTGTTTAGATTTCTTCATAAGTTATTATTTTTGTTGCTCTTCTCTGAACTTTTCCCAGCATTGTTATATCTTTTCTGAGATGGGGTGACTAGATCTGCACATAATTCTCAGTCTTGTTATTCATCCCTTTTTTTTTTTTTTTTTGAATAATCCTTAAAATTCTATTTGCATTTTTTGGCAGTCACAAGCACACGCAGGTTAAAATTTCAACATATCCACAATGACTTTTTCTTGGGTGGTGACCCTTAACGTGGAATCCAGTGTTTTATTCTTGTAGTTAAGATTAGTTTTCCCTCGCATCACTTTGCAATTCTGTACATTAAATTTCAACTGCTGTTTAGAGGCCCATTCTTCTAGTCACAAAAGAACTTTGTGCAATTCCTTTCAAGCCAACTATGAATAAGTTTTTGTCATCTACAAAACTAATCTACCTCATAGCTCCTTTTTAGAATATATTAACTAGGACAGGTCCCAGTCCAGACCCTTGGGACACTCTACTGTTGACCTTTTTCTGTTTGTAAAACCAAACTTTTAGTCCTGTTCTATTTCCTAGCTATTAGTCTGTTTACAACCCACAAGAGGACATTTTCTCCTATCCCATGACTTTTTAATTTCATGAGGGACTTTCTCAAATGCCCTCTGAAAATCCAAGTGCACTATGGCCTTCATTTTATAAGCGCTGTTGACATTTGAGTGCTGTTGACATTTGATGCGTGCATAAACAGGCATTTAAATATTTATCTTGCACAAATGTCCAAGTCCCCATTTTACAAAGCCAGAGTATGCACGTAACCCAAGTGCATGTAAATAGCAAGAGGGTGTGGTCTGGACCTTCTGCAGCCTGTCTAAAATAGGGCTGCACATCAAAACAGTTCATCTATATCCACGTTAGTTTAGATCAGTGTCTTCCAAGACCAGTCCTGGAGTGCCCCTTGCCAGTCAGTTTTTCAGGTTATCCACAATGAATATGCATGAAAGAGATTTTTATATAATTAAGGCAGTGTATGCAAATCAAGTTCATACATTCATTGTGGATATCCTGAAAACCTGACTGGCAAGGGGTACGCCAGGACTGGACTTGGAAAACACTGGTTTATATTATTAAAAAATATCTAATAAGCAAAGGAAGCACCCCCCCCCCCCCCCCTCTCCTTTTTATATCTCACAGGTGGTCAAACTTCTACCACATGTTTTGAACTATGAGGGAATGAGGTACTATGTAGCCAATTTGTTTTCCCTAATCAAATTTGGACTGGACCCAGTGCCAGGTTATTACTAGCTGCTGTGGACCCAGCCATGATCTGCCTCTGTTACGTTAGGATCATGTATCTTATTGTCTTTATTTTTTTAGGCCTATATTTTTGATTCTATAAATACCTTTAATCTCAAGTGCATCTTTCTGTTTCCAGCAGCTGTAAGATCTTGTTAGCACAGACTGATAGACAAGTTGAATAGTTATATGTTGATATGTATTTTTAACACATTTACTTTTATTTAAACTGAAGCATTTATAGCTATCAGCGTAGCACATTTACGAAACGTGGAAGGGAGCAGTCTTTCATTTGTAACAGAGATGTCAGCATGTCAGCATTATACTTATGTCTTGTGGATGCTGTTTAAATGAAAAAATGTGGCAGAGATGGTATTCATTTAACATTTTACAGGGAAGCTGGAAGAAAAAAAAATGCTTTTGTTTCTAATGGACATTATGCAGCTATGCAATGCAAATAATCGTATTTCAATTTAAACATGCTAGTTATTAAATGTGTTGAATCATGGTCGGTATACTTATTTGAAAGTATACAACAAATTCCGTTATTGATTTAATATTGATGCAACTAGCAAATATCTTAGAAACGATGAAAAAAAAAACATAATTACATAGAGACTAATAGAAGTAATCCTCACGGTAGAGCCGCAGCTGTACCATAAGATTATCACCGCAAAACTACTGCAGCGTGCTATAATTAATGAGCTTGCAAATTACTGCGGCATTAAAATTCACAGCTCATTGCAAAATCTCACCCTTCCTGTCAGTGCCTGAGTGATGATTGGCTCAGGCACTAACAAGAAGGATAACATTTCAGAAACACATGTTGCAGTAGTTTTGCAGTAATAATTTTGGAGTAGAGCTGCGAGGCTTTCTGCATTGGCTCAAGAAAGCAGACCTGCAGAGTCTGTTAACTATACAGTAACATAAAGGTGTTTGAAAAAAGTCTTCCGTAATGATTTCTACCTAATAATGATTTAAATTAATAAACATCAGAAAATTCTTTGATTTTGTTCTCAAGCATCTTGCCGTTTACCTTCATCAAGTCCTAAATTAAAATAGATTTTTTTTCTCCCTACATAAGAAATCTGCTCTGTGGATTGTGGTTCTCATGGTGTTTGCATGGGTGGAGCATGTCGATGTGAAGAAGGCTGGGCTGGCCCATCCTGTAACCAGAGAACATGTCATCCTCGCTGTGCAGAACATGGCACATGTAAAGATGGGAAGTGTGAATGCAACCAAGGCTGGAATGGCGAGCACTGCACTATTGGTAGGGTACATTCAGTTTTCATATTAATCTTCATTATGTAGTTTAAAACCTGGAGCAAGCTATGTCCTTTGCTTGTATGAAAAAAATAGGATATTTACAGCCTTTTCCTCTTCAAACAGAACATGGTTGCTGTCAGATAGTTCCAGTCAACTTGCTCAGTGCAATTTATATGTTTGGAAAGAGAATAATTACTGTGCTGGTGATTCCTTAGAAATCTCTGTGAATGGGAGGTGCAGGCGCTTTCTCAAAACTAAAATTATATATTTTAGCACCTGGGGCAAGCAAGCTTATTTGTACCCCACCCCAACTCCTTCACCCATTGTTATCCTGTCCTTCCTCCCTGTAGCCCCTTCACTCTGATCCCCAGCCTATTTTCACTCTTTCATCTTCCCCAATCTTTCCCCCAAGCCTGGATGGTAGAACAGCTGCATTCTTCTTTCTTACTTTTCTGCTGCCTTCCCACTATTGCATTTCAGTCATTTTTTTCTGACCCCCAGAAAGCTTTGCACTCTGGCCAGCTGCCCAGCTTGCCCACCCCTATTTACAGGTGCGCTTTTGTTCTCATTTACTTGGTTCTTTATTTTTGGCCCCCTGATAAATCTTGATTGGCTTTTTAAAACTGAGACTTTGGAAATCTGAAATGCATTTTGGAAAGAAAAATATAAAATAAACTATAGCATCTTTGATGTGTAATTTGTTCTGCAGTAAAACATACAAGTGGTAATTAATCTAGTTCATAAAAAAATAAGATTATGTATTTTAGAAATATTTTATTACCTTTTATGATCAGGGCCACTGCTCCTCCCCCCCCCACCCCCTGCCCGAGGTTGCAGCTGCCGCCGCTCCCCCCCCCCTCCAGTCGCCCCCTGGCTGGGCCCCTTGCATTGAAATCACAGCGCCTCTTCCCTCCCTGTGTTCTGCCCTCGCACTTTCACACGGAGGTGAGAGACGCTGTGATTTCAATGCAGGGGGCCCAGCCCGGTGCCAGACGATCGACGACGGAGGGCGGGTGGAACTGTGGCTCTGGTCCCCCCTTGGAGGCCTGGGCCCGGGGAATTTTGTCCCCCCTGCCCCCCCCCCCCCCCCCCCCCCGGAGGCCCTGCTATGATCCAGGTTATGCATGTGCTTGGAAAAACAATAAAGCTGGTTATTACTTACTTACATAAACTGTCACAGTTATGCCAGATCTAGTGTTTGCAAATTGAAGGCCTCTTTTACAAAGTGGAGGTACCTGCGCTGCCGCTTTGCCGTGCACCAATCCGGCACTACCTCCTGCAGGAGCCCTGCAGTAGTGCATGCCCCAAAACGCGCCATTTCCAGCATATGATTTTATAAAATGTTTACGCTGGGGGCTTACTTGGTGGTTATTGGGCAGCACCAAATGCTGTTTGGTTACCACCAGGGTAGCACAGGAGCCCTTATCACTTCCTAAATAGCGATAAAGGCTTCCCCGGGAAATGGCCGTATGGCAAGTGTTTCACGTACACTTGGTCATTTCCATCCTCTGCCTTGAATTTCCTTTTTTTTTCAAGTGGTGTTGAAAAGGGGGGGCCTCAGTGTGCTGCAAAACCCACACGCCAATGCCACTGCAGAGCCCCTTTTATCGCTGCTTAGAAAAAGGGGCCCTGAATGTTTTGTTTTAAACACAGCTTCTTCCACCTCTAAGTTGTTGTACTAAGCAAGCTAATCGATTTACAACCATCTCTCATAAATTAGCCATTATTTTATACATCACTGACTGGAGTAGTTTCTAATTGTAGGATAGTAATATTACTGCTGGAGAATACCTGCTGTTTCTAGCAAGTTAGATTTGTTTCTAAGTGTGTAATTTCTATCCCATCTCACTTTCAATTAAGCTGATTGTATTGTACAAAATGGCACATTTTAAAGGGCAGAAAAGAATTCACTGATTTCAAGAATGTTATTCCTGTGTATTAGTCTGTCCCTAGTAATGCCTTAAACACCGAGTTGTTTATCGAGCTGCATTGATTTTCATGTATGTTCAGGCAATTTGAATGGAAACTCAGCCTGTGGGAAATCTAAATTCTTTAAGCTACAAAAGATAACCTATTTTTTTTTTATTCTAATTCTTTTCTACATTGGGAAGCAAGATCATTAATGATCACAATACATGCTTTGTTTGTTCAGACAAAACTTTGACATGCAGTACCTTTAGTAAACACTGGGATTGCTTTGGGACATAAGATGTCAAAGATTTGCAAATTGAAAATGAAACACACACAACTGAGGAATTAACATAAAAACAATGTGGGGTGAAAAAAAATTAATAAATAAAACCTATTACCAGAGTAGACAGGCTTTCATTAGAGATGCCAAGTCCTGTTATTAATGGTAGAATTTGAAGAATGACTAGTATTAATTGAAAATAAGCAGATGAGGGGCCCTTTTACTAAGCTGCAGAAAAAAGTGGCCTGCGGCAGTTTAGGCGCATGTATTAGACGCACGCCGGGCCAGTTTTTACTGCATTTGTAAAAAAAAGGGTTTTTTAAAAAATGTGACGGGAAAAGCGCATGTGGTAAAACTGAAACCAGCGTGTGTCTAAAACTGGCCTGAACCCTTAACACCAATAATTGATCTACTGGTAGGGGCTCATGCACTACATGCGCAGTGACCAGTCGGCACGTGCCATCTGCCGATTACTGTCGGAAACTGTGCACATAGGAGGAAATAAATAATTCATCTAGGCATTATGGGTGTGCGCCCAATTTGAAATTACCGCTGGGGGACACGCAGGCCTGGTGGTAGTCTCATTTGGGCGCGGGCTGCACATGCGTAGAGCGTACCACGGTTTAGTAAAAGGGCCCCTAAGTGAGGTCTCCATAAACCATCTACATATTCAGAAAGAACTTGCAGTATGATGATGATGATAATTATTGTTCTTTATGTTCTGCTACCGCATGTAACTGTATAATGAGATACGGATAGCTGAGCATTGTACCAAGAAACAATACGCTTTATAACAAGGAGGTAATTTTTTTAACAGGGCACCTATTTAAAGTACCCTTTAAGGCACTTATAAAGATATGTAGGCCCCTTGAGCTGGTTGAAATGCCTGTGCCAATATTTTTAAACTATGCACATATAATATTTCATAACTTGAATGCTTCTTTCACACTCCACCCAAACTCAATCACTGCGCAGGCCCACAAGCAAAGTATGCACCATCATTTCAAAGCAGATATTTTGTACCAGTTGATATTTTATAAGATGTATTTTATGTACATATAAAACCATATCTATGCATAAATGGCTAAAATACTACCAAAGTGGGCTTGTGCTTTAATGCTTAAAGTGTGTGCCCCCTTATAAAATTACCCTCCAATAGTTTTAATTGGAACAGTCAAAGATTTTAAGCAACTTATATTTCTTAGTTTAATGACATGTTGTCTATACCCTTATCTTCAACTACCAACTCTCTTCACATTACTCACATCCATCTTTTCAAATGCCATTGAATTATCCTCAAAATGAGTTTAACCTAAACTATCTTTATTCATGTAAAAGAAACTTAGATTAACACTTAATGGTGATGTAACAGACTTCAGTGTGGATAAAGTGATTCGGAGGATGGAAGCAATGGCTATATGGTTACAAGTAAAAGTAAATCGATTTTTTACTCGTTCCAAAAGTACAAAGACTAGGGGACGCTCGAGGAAGTTACATGAAAATACTTTTAAAACAAATAGGAGAAAATATTTTTTCACTCAACAAATAGTTAAGATCTGGAACTCTTTGCTGGAGGATGTGGTAACAGTGGTTAGCGTATCTGGGTTTAAAAAAGGTTTTGACAAATTCCTGGAAAAAAAGTCCATAGTCTGCTATTGAGACAGACATGGAAAGCAACTGCTTGCTCTGGGATTTGTAGTATGGAGTGTTGCCAAGATTTGGGTTTCTGCCAGGTACGTGTGACCTGGCTTGGCCACTGTTTGGAAAACAGGATACTGGGCTAAATGGACCAGTGATCTGACCCAGTATGGCTACTTTTATGTTCTTATGTATGTTCTTATGGTGACAACATAGCACCTTTTTTTAAAATATAGTAACTAATTGAAAATGCCCCATAATATCCACAATATATTGTTAGGCCTCGGACATTTTCCATACAGGGCAGGTTTTGCAAGGAAGATACTCGAATAGAAAAGTCCTTCCATTTCTCCAACTCAATCTCTACTGACCAACTACTCAGTGCTATGTTATCCTGTCCCCACCACAGGAATTTTCTTGTTTCTTTACTCTCTTCTGAAGTGAAGGTGAATATAGAATTCCAAAGGGCTTGATTTAAAATATGAAGTTAACAATATAGGTCTTGAACTGGACAAATGAAGGTGTTTGAGATCAATCAAAAGAAATGCATGGCAATATTTCAAATCCTCAGTCATACTGATGCATAGTTGATCTATTCTCTCCTTTATTGTTCTGCTGCGGAACACCTTTGTTCATTCTATAGAAAAGATCAAAAGACTAGATTTTTCCTACAAGGGTCTCTGCTTATCCTGAATGCACCGCTCTATAGAATGTGTTCACTAAGGCAACGGGCTCTCAATAATTACAATAAGTAGAACTGAGTGGTGCAATGGAAGGCTCTCCTTCTGGAGTGGAAGAGTAGCCTAATATTTATTTATTTATTTATTAGGATTTATTTACCGCCCTTTTGAAGGAATTCACTCAAGGAAGGGTGTACAGTAAGAATAGATCAGACACGAGCAGGAGGCAATGAGAGCAGTAAAAATATTTGAACAACAATACAAAGTATGGCATGGTATACTACTTGCAATGACAACACAATATGTACTAGAACATTATAATTGGTAGTGAAAGGTACGGCAAAGTTGTAACATATAGATGAGTAATAAAGTAGGAAGAATTAGAAAGTAAGGTGATTGATTTGAAGAAAGTTGCACGCGAGGTCAAAGCTAGGGTAGGAGTGGATAAACATGTCCCGCTGCAGTATGTGCAGCCCAAGTCAATCCTTGTGTGTGTGAGTGAGACTAACAAGTTAGTTACTTCTTCCGTTAAAGGCTTGGTTGAAGATTCAAGCTTTCACCTGCTTCCTGAAGTAGAGGTAGTCTTGTGTTAAGCGGAGCCTTTCAGGCAATGCATTCCAGAGTGTGGGGGCTACTCTGGTTAGTGAGAACCAGGGGAAATGGATTCAATTCCTTCTGCAGTTCCTTGTGACTCTAGGCAAGTCACTTAACCCTCCATTAACCCAGATACAAAAGAAGTATCTGCATATAATATGTAAACTGTTTTGATTGGAACCACAGAAAGGTGGTATATCAAATCCCATTCCTCCTTTGCCCCTCTCTGGAAACTGTTACCCTGTGGAGCAGATTTGGCCAGAATTATTTGATAAGAAATTAGCAGCATATCACTTGTAGAAGTGGATGGAAAAATCTCTTCATGGGATCCCTTGTTCTCTCCATTTCATGTACCTGAAAATAAAGCACATTTGTATTTTATATTTTCTTCCATATCCAAATTCATGGTGAGTTGCAAGCAGGTGCACAAGCTATTTCCCTGTCCAAGTGGACTTAGAATCTTAGGGCTTCCCAAACTGTAGGTTGTGACCACCAACTGGGCTTTATGACCTGGGTGGGCTGTCCATTGAAACATCAGCCCATGCCTTCTGGGAGTCATGAGCCTTCTGTGGCTACTATAATGGGGTCATGGCCAAGAAATTTAGATAAGTGCCAATCTTAGTAGTGCCTGAGGCAATGGTGGGTGAAGTGACTTGGGTAAGGACACAATCATCAATAGGAGAAGCAGGATTTTTAACCTTGGCTTCCCTGAGTCTCAGCCTGCAGCTTTTCAATTCTAAAATCCAAATTATTCACTGAGCTTAGTGCCATAGTGAATTAAAAAAAACAACAACAAAAACCTCTGGTAAATGTGCTGGTTGTGGAGTGAACAAGAGCTATGCTCTAGTGCTTTTGAACCCTTTATTAAAATCAAGCTATCAAAAATAGCTTTTTATATTTTTGGGTCATTTTCAAATGACTGTAATATCCTGTTGCATTTTCAATATGCATATTGTCAGGTTAATAGGAAATCTGCACACGATGTGACTATTACATCTCTGTGGTTTCATTGACATGCAGCTTGAATAAATTGTTCAATAACAGGCATGGGAAACCTATAAATATGAATACTTTGCCAGCTGCTTTTCCATTAAACTCTGTTAGCTGTATGAAATTAGTAAATAATTATGTTGGTGGGAAATCTACTACATCCGAGAGTTGTATAATGTCTTCTTTTTACAACACAGTTTAATTTTTTTTATACACCAAATTAGTTTTTAGAGCAATCTAAATTGCAAATTGGGCAATTTGCATTAAAACTATGCAGCCTTGTTCTGATTTGTCAACACCTCTTTTTAAAAAAGTCTTTAACATTAAGCATGGGTGGGTAAGACCATCTGTTTATGGAGCTGCCTGCAGCTCCGTCACTTAACACATGAGACAGACTACAGCTGTTTAATTGTTATGGTGCTGAACAATTATCATTCAGCCCAAAATTAATATTTATATATGTATGCATAGAAAGCATGTGGTTAAACATAAGTGATCTAATTGTGAAGTAATTCCTTTAAGCATTCATTAATTAATACCCTGTGGAGTGCTGAAGTATAGAAAAATAGACGTATTCATACTTGTTTTTAGCAAATATGTAGTACCTGCCTGCCTATGTGAAAACTACCTACGATATGTGAGAAGGCAACAATGAATTCCCCGGCTATTACTGCTGCAACATTTGTTTTCAATCCAAAAATGAACCCCATGCTGGGGGGAGGAAGGGGAGAAGCTGTTTGGGTTTTACTTTTTTTTTATACTCAAGGTATATTTTATGAACCTCAAGTATAATGTTTTTTCCAAGAATCTCCTATGTTTAAAACCACTTAAACATGATATGAAAAAGGTTTTTTTTTTGTTTAAGTAAAAGTCAGCTGTACATATTCAATCTTTAGTCATTCATGAGACTAGGCATACACTCTTATTTTTTCATATTCATAAACTGAGAGCTAATATTATGTACAGAATATAAGGCATTCTTACACAAATCTAATCTATAGAAATAGTTAACAAAAAGAAAAAGCAGGATGCCCTAGCATATGGAATATGATTACCACCAAGATGAGCAAAATTGGTACAGTTTGTCTTCATTCTACAAGTGCTATTCGAAGAACCTGCTTAAAACTGACACTTGTACTTCAGAGCTCATACAATAGTTTTTTTGTATAGTGGGGCAACTTAATTAGCAAGAGTTCATCAAACTACAAGCAGAATCATCATGTTTTTTCATATTGACACTAATGTCATTAATTGTAATAAGCACTGTAATGTTAGGGTGCTTGGAAGTAATTTGATACCCTTGACAAGATGACTACTCTGCAAGGATATGAGGTACTGCAAGGGACTTGATTCGACTACTACTGAGTTTGTAATGCAAGGTTCCACGTTAGGAGTCACCGACCAAGAAGGGGATCTCGGCGTCGTTGTTGATGATGTTGAAACCCTCTGCTCAGTGTGCTGTGGCAGCTAAGAAAGCAAATAGAATGTTAGGTATTATTAGGAAAGGAATGAAAAACAAACGTGAGAACATTATAATGCCTTAGTATCGGTCCATGTTGCGACCTCACCTCAAATATTGTGCTCAATTCTGGTCACCGCATCTCAAAAAAAGATATAGTGGAATTAGAAAAGGTACAGAGAAATGATAGAGGATGGGACAACTTCCCTATGAGGAAAGGCTGAAGCATCTAGGGCTCTTCAGTTTGGAGAAAAGACGGCTGAGGGGAGAGATGATAGAGGTTTTATAAAATAATGAGTGGAGTGGAACAGGTAGACATGAATCGTTTGTTTACTCTTTCCAAAAATACAAGGACTAGGGGGCATGCAATGAAGCTACAAAGTAGTAAATTTAATACAAATGGGAGAAAATGCTTTCTCACTCAATGTGTAATTAAACTGTGGAATTTGTTGCCAGAGAATTTGGTAAAGGCGGTTAGCTTAGCAGGGCTTAAGAAGGGTCTGGACGACTTCCTAAAGGAAAAGTCCATAGGTCATTATTAAATTGACTTGGGGAAATCCTCTGCTTGTTTCTGGGATAAGCAGCCTAAAATGTATTGAGCTTTTCTGGGATCTTGCCAGGATGCTGGGTTTGATGGACCTTTGATCTGTCCCAGTGTGGCAATACTTATGTACTTATCAACTTCCATCTCCATCCAGATGGATAGCTTTATCCAAGGTAAGGAACCAGTTCAGTGTGCAAGATGTGTGCAGGTTGACTACCTCAGAAAGATGTGGTTGAACTGAGAGCTAAAATGTTTAAACTAGGAAGCATCCATGACAGTGAGAACTGCATGCTTCTTGAGGCATCTAAGATCTCTAGCAGAGGGCAAAACAAAACTGTACAGAAAGATAACAGCTGGCTACAAATCACCAGAGCCGGTGATCAACACACTGATTCCATCTTGCCTTGAACAGGTATGCAACCCTGAAAATGGGTGGCAAAAACATCCCAGAAGTTGAGCTCAGAAATCCAAAACTTGTGGTTGGTGACACCCATCTGAGGGGTACAGAGGTATCCATCTGCCTGCTAGCAAGATCTGAGATGATGTGAGTTTTTTGAGACTGATCAAGCCTACTGATTATTATCTGATGTTCCTCATTCATGTTGGCACAAATAATGCTGCTAGGTATCCACTTGAATGTATCAAATATGACAGTGGCTCTGGAAGGGAAAGTGAAGCAGCATAGGTGGTGATGTCCTCCTTGTCAGTGGTAAAGATTGACAGAAAAGCTCATATTCTATTGATGAATGCATGTCTACCTAGATGGTATCATTGAGAGCATTTCCGCTTTCTGGCCTATGGAAAGATTTTCCAAGAGCAGCTGGGGGAGGTGGTCTCTACATTTCAGAGAAGAGGGGAAGTATCTTCTGTAACAGACTGGCTAACCCACTGAGGAGGGCTTTAAGCTATGATACTTGAGAATGGGCGTAAAACAATGGGCGTAGGTATGTAAAACAAAACATTAAACACTTGTATAGAAAAGAGGAAAAAAGGCATTATCTGGGGAACTGTGCACGCTAATACACATAAGGATGATTCTAAAAAGAATGTGCTAACATTATAAACATTCTATAAAGAATGTGCAGATACATGCATAAATGATTTAGAATACTGGCATTATTACATGTATGTGTGCACATAAGCACGAAAATCCCCAAAATCCAGCTATGTGGTACTCTGTAAATTAGCACAACCTCCTTATGTGTAGTCCCTCCTGATCCCATTAGCCGCAGCTCTTCTTATGCCAGCCCTGAGTTCAGAATGGTGGCTACAATCTCATGATGATACCCTTAAAAGCCAGGCTGTCATGTAAGGACATTTTGCAATGAAAAAGAAGCCGCTATGCTTTAAAACGTGAGTAGCTGAAGAGGTAAGGATAAAGAGGTTAGCCTTTATAAACTACAAAGGATTGCAGAAAGAAGAAGACAAACAACAATATCTGGAAAGCTAAGAGAAGCTGATCAAGTAGTCAGGAGAGCAAATATACAAATGAAATTAAAAATAGACAATACTGTAAAATGGAGGGGGCAAGACCTTTTTTTTTTTTTTTTTTTTTTAGGTATGAGAAGAGAGAGTGCAGAATAGGTATTTTGTCCTTATATGGCAACCTGACCCCTAGGGGCAGTACAGCAAGTTTTAGTGTCGTGCATGCTCAGTTTCACTGAAACCGAACATGCATGCAACGAGAGGGAGAGCAGGGCAGGCAATGTAAGGAGAGCAGCGCTGGAGAAATGCTTCAACTGGCGGGGGTTGGGGACTCCCGCCAGCCAAACCAGGGGCCCTTGATCCATTTTTTGGGGGGCCCAGGTTCCCGTGGCCTCCTGTAGCTACGCCACTGGTTCATGGGTGCATTTTGAACTCTGTACTGACATGAAAATGAGTGACTTAGCATTGCTTGTGCTCCCACTAGGCCTCGGGGACCATCAGACCCTGGTAAGAGGCAGGGTAAAGGGGTAGTTGTTATTCAGATGGAGTTATCTTTAATAGGGGAGAATTCTTTCAGTGAAGGTGTCATGGTGGAGGAGATGCTGTTAGGGGATATTGAAGGATGAATATGATGCTGGGGGGAGAGAAGTGCAGCCCTTGGTCTTTGCACCTGCCCCTTCCAGGAGTCACTTATCTGTACCTTGGATGAGATGTAAATGTCGACATCTAGGTTTTTTTGTTGTTGTTTTTTACCACCAACATATATTGCCCTTGTAAAATGGGAAATACATGTCATTATCACATGTGGATCACCACACTTAAATACCGGCTATCTAAAATTGCTGTTTGCACACCTAGGCAATCTACAGATTAAAAGCTGCTATTTACATGTGGGGATTTTTCTAAAATGAGGGCCATAGTATGAAAATTAAAATTAGGGATGTAGAGGTTGTAATGGAAGAGGCTGACTTGGATTTAGTGATGGTCATGGAGGTGTGGTGCACAGGAGACAGTGACTGGAATATGGTTCTATGGGTTGCAGTATATTCAAGAAAGGCAGAATAGGTAAAAATGAAGCATGGGTGGCACTATATGTAAAAATAGTCTAAAAGTAACAGAATTACAGGAATTATGAGCACTGTGGTTTAATCTAGGAAGAGGGAATGGAACATCTGTTCTTATTGGTGTGACACATGGTCCTCCCTCTCAGGCAAAAGCAATAAATAGAGATTGTATTGAAAACATTCACAATATTACCATGAAAAGGGAAGTGCTTTTTGATAGGTGAATCAATGGTATCCTGTAAAAGTAGGGGGATCCTGGATTCTTTACATGGCCAAAGTTGCAGCAACTTCTAATGGAATTCAGGCAGGAGGCGGCTGTCCTGGTCCTAATGAATGAGAAGAGTAGTTCTGATGTTATAGTGGGTGATCGTCTGGCATTCGGTGGTTCAATATTAGGGCAAGCTTGGAAAGAGTTCATTCAAATATGAATGTCCCTAGACTTCAGAAAAAACAGCTTTCCCAAACTGTGGAAATACCTGAAGGAATCATCAGCTGGATAGGAACATCTGGGAGAAGCAGAAAAGCAGTGGTCAAAACTGAAAAGTGATATCTGGAGGGCAATGAACGTTTTTGTTTGGGAAGTAAATAAGAGAAAAGGAGTACACTATGGTTCTCAAAAGAAGTAGCTGAAAGAGTGGTTAGCCTTCATAAACTACAAGATATCACAGAAAAAGGAATAAAATGCAACAATATCTGGAAAGCTAAGAGAAGCTGTATAAGTTGTCAAGAAAGCAAAGATGCAAATCAAAGGAAACAAATAACCAATACAGTAAAATGAAGAGAGCAAGACTTTTTTTTAAAGATATGTTAGTGATAGAAGTGTGAAAGTGATTGTGAGACACAAGGATGAAGGGGAGGAACATGCAGAAACTCATTAGAGAGACTGTGTTTGTGAGAAGCTAGCTAAACTAAAAGTAGACAAAGGAACTGGAGCTGATGGGATACATCTAAAAGTACTGAAGGAACTTAGGAATCTTCTGGTGGCTCCACTTTGTAACCTTTTCAATGTTTCTTTAGAGTTGGGAGTGGTCCTAGAGGACTGGAGAGATGCAGTTGTGGTACCTCTCCACAAAAGCAGAAGGGATTGGGAACTACAGGTCTGTTAGTCTGACCTCTGTGGTAAGTAAGTTAATGAAAATGCTGGAAAACCAAGGCTAGTACAGTTTCTGGAACCTAGTGGATTACAGGATCCCAGTCAGCATGTCTTACTAGTAATAAGTCTTGTGAGATGAATTTGATCAATTTCTTTGACTGGGTGACCAGAAAGTTGAATCAAAGGAGAACATAAGATATAGAGGGGCATTTTCGAAAGAAACGTCTAAGTTGGAATTTGGACATCTTTGTAGGACGTCCAAATTCGGAGGCGGGGAAAACATCATTTTCGAAGAAAGATGGACGCCAATCTTTGTGTTTGAAAATACCTTGGACTTGGATGTATTTGATTTTCAGCCATTGTCGAAACCAAAGACGTCCAAGTCTAAAACGTCCAAATTCAAGCCATTTGGACATGGAAGGAGCCAGCATTTTTAGTACACTGGTCCCCCTGACATGCCAGGACAGCAATCGGGCACCCTAGGGGGCACTGCAGTGGACTTCATAAACTGCTCCCAGATACACAGCTCCTTTACCTTGTCTGTTGAGCCCCCCAAAACCCAGTACCCCCAACTCTACACCACTACCATAGCCCTTACGGGTGAAGGGGGGCACCTATATGTGGATACAGAGGGTTTCTGGTGGGTTTTGGAGGACTCGCTGTTTCTTCCACAAATGTAACAGGTAGGGGGGGTGGGCCTGGGTCCACCTGTCTGAAGTGCCCTGCACCTACTACTAAACTACTCCAGGGACCTGCACGCGTTGTCATGGACCTGAGTATGGCATCTGAGGCTGGCACGTAATATTTTAATCATGTTTGAGGGTGGGAGGGGGTTAGTGACCACTGGGGGAGTAACAGAAGGTCATCCCCAATTCCCTGCAGTGGTCATCTGGTCATTTTGGGCACCTTTTTGTGCCTTATTCGTAATAAAAACAGGTCTGGGTGAAAAAGTCCAAGTTTTAGTCCTGGACGTCTTTGCTTTTTTCCATTATGGCTCAAAGACATCCAAGTCTTAGGAATGCCCAAGTCCCGCCTCCGGTACGCCCCATTGAGATTTGGACATCCTTGCGATTGGCTTCAGAGAAAGACGTCCAAAATCAGGTTTCAATTATACCGATTTGGACGTCTCTGTGAGATGGATGTCCAAGTGCCGATTTATGTCACTTTTTGGACATCCATCTCTTTTGAAAATAAGCCTGATAGTGTACTTAGATTTCAGCAAAGTCTTTGACACTGTTCGACTAATAAATAAACTGATTTCCATTGAATGGGCCCTAAAGTGACTGACTGGGTTAGAAACTGCTTTGGAGGGAGGCAGCAAAGGGTAGTGGTAATGAAGTTCATTTTTAAGGGCTCTTCCAGAGGTATGTGCCTGTGGATCAATCCTTGGCCTGCTTCTTAACATTTCCATAAAATGAAATTGTAGAAGAGCTGCCAGGTAAGATTTGCCTCTTTGCTGATGATACCAAAAATATGCAATAGGGAAATTATTGATAACATGAGAAGGAATCTAAGGAAATTGAAGAATTGACTGCAAAAGCTTGAGAGTGGTACAGTGTAGGGGTAGAAATTCTTCTATACATGAAAAAAAGAGCAGAATCTGGGGTGATCTATCTGATTAGTTTAAAGTGGCCAAACAGGTAGAAAAAGCTGATAGCAAAAGCCAGACAGATGCTGGAGTACACAGGGAGAGGAATGGCCATGTAGGGCAGCCTGACCAGTCCTTAACGTGCCTATGCATCCA
This sequence comes from Microcaecilia unicolor, assembly GCF_901765095.1. Lineage (NCBI taxonomy): Eukaryota > Metazoa > Chordata > Amphibia > Gymnophiona > Siphonopidae > Microcaecilia > Microcaecilia unicolor. Next base: position 577,718,539 of record NC_044032.1, on the reverse strand, counting down.
GAACGGAATCAATCCATCATTATGGACTCTATTGCAGAGCATTATGAACTCATTAGACTTGTGAATTCATTACACTGAAGATTTTCCCAGCACCCAGAGTGAAAACAGAAATAAAACTTAAATGGCCTTACACTTTCATGTGCAGCTGAGTGGGGTCAGGAACCGGTCTAAAAACGTTGCTTCTTCATGTCTAGCTTTATTCCTGTAAGAGCTCTGGGGTTTAGGATTAGGCCAGCAACTTGTAATATCCTGGCAGCAAAGTATTACAAAGCCAGTTTCTAATGCCCTCTTGCTTTGAGATCTGGGAGAGAGAGAGAAATACAGCAGGACCAAGTTTGGCAAGGACAGAGAATTATTTTCTCTTCAGCCCAGCAATTAGGAAATTCAGTTCATCTGTCCTTTTCTTTCAGTCTCTCTCTATGCTTCTGTCTCAGTCTCTGTCGGGCTGAGAAATTATGCAAACTCTTTGAAAGACCCTAAAAGATTCTTTTTTTTTTTTGTGGTGTCCTATCTTCTACTGAGTTATCTCTGTGTGTTGCACACAAACCCCCAGATTCTATATAACGCGCCTAGAGATCCACATCAAAATCTAAGCGGATTCTATAACAACGCATATAACTTAACAAGCTAATGAGCGCTGTTAACAAGCAATAATGAGCACTAATTGTGGTGGGGTTTTGTGTTTTTTCCAATAAAGGGTTATGTTTAGTTTTACGTGGTCAGACCATGGGGTTTGTGTTCATCTCGGGTTCTGTATTTTGAAGTTGTTTTCCTATGAGAATCTATATGTTAGTGAGTCTATGGTATATCCTTTGACGTGGGTAGTATTCACTGGTGGTCGTTGGAAGTCCCATAGTTTGAGGAATTGGTCACAGTCTTTGGAGCTGTCTGTTTTCTGCATGACACCGGCTGCTACGATGGGGCTCCTGCAGGAATGACTGTGAGGCAGGCAGACTGAGAGGCAGGAGATGTATGTGCTTCCGCTGTTGGGGTGCTTCAGTGATCCGGTGCTTGATCTCCTCTCACCCGCCGACATCCCGGCCATGCTCCTCGACACGATGCCTGTTTCGATGGTGGAACTCTCAAAGGTGTTTGTGGGGCTCCTGAAGGAAAGGCTGTGAGGCATGCGGACTGAGAGGCTTGATAATTTGAACATGCGTCAGTCGTTGGCCTGTCGCTATCTCATCCGGTTCTCTGTTTCCAGGTATCCTCAGCTTGAAATCTATATTCCAAAATATCTAATTGATGACCCTTTATATGGGTGGGAGATGAAACTGGTTGAATAAAGCCCAACAATGCTAAAAAGTCTAAAACAAAAGTCGTTTTAAAATCAGTTGCCTTCTCCAAAGGTAAATTAATATCAATCAAAATATTTATTTATTTATTTATTTGTATTTATTAACTGTCTTTATGAAGAGATTCACCCAAGGTGGTGTATGACTTACACAGACATTATAATCAAAATCCACAAATATTTCTTTGCATATTCAGACCAAAAGGTTCCATGTGCAGTGTCTCCTACGTTTTGGGGGGAGATTTTGTAAATAAAATATGGCACATCATATAACTTTTCAGCAGTGACTTTCCACCTTCCCATATAGGATATGTTTGTGGAGTTAACTTGAAATTGTTCAACAGGCATTTATTTTCCCTAGTTTCAGCCAGAGACCTGTAGTTCTTTTAACACGATCTTAAGCCTGAGTAGTTTGCTTAACCCCGCAGTTACTGACTTTGGATGGACAGCCTGATTGAGGCAGTGTCTTGGTGCTGCCAGTCTGTTTCCTCTTTACACTGATGGATCTGACAGTGCCCCAAGAGATTTTCAAACATTGACAATTTCTTGGAGCCTTCATCCAGGGTGTCTTTTACTAAGCTGCGGTAGCATTTTTAGCTCGCAGTGGAAATCAGCAGGTGGTAAACGCTGAGATGCCCATTATATTCCTGTCAGCATCTCGGCATTTACTGTCATCTGATTTCTACCGTGAGCTAAAAATGCTACCGTGGCTTAGTAAAAGACACCCCCCCCCCCCCCAACTTTGTACCTGTATATAGCTTTTTATTCTATTTATTGTTATTTTATTAACTCGACATCCCACTTCTCATGCAAACAGTGGCTTACACAAAAAAAAAAAAATAAACACTTAGGGCCCTGTTTACAAAGGTGCGCTAGTGTTTTTAGCATGCGTGCTAACTGTGTAGATTTTATTATATTCTTAAGGGCATCTACGCAATTGGTGTGCACTAATTTTTAACGTGCGCTAGAAACACTAGCATGCCTTTGTAAAAAGGGCCCTTAAATACATGTTCCAGAATTCTTTCAGATGTTCAGCATTTGGCATGTTTAGATTTCTGCTTCATATTCACTTCATATGATAGAAACAGCTTGAGTGTTCATCCAAGAATATTTGAATCAACTGTACTGCTGCGATTGGACACATTTGGCCTCTTTTTAACTTGTTGTGCCTTGTTAAGGTAATTTTTGAAACTGGAACTAAAATAGATTTGCTGTGATAAAGGGTATGAAGAACTGTGCAGTTAAGACTTTTTTAGTTCCTTATTCTTAATTAATTTTTGAATATTTTTATATTCTTTCATATCAAAAATAAAGTGTACATTGTATAACTCTGTGAAACAAATTCCTATTTTAATGCATTTGACATTAGACTGCAGAATGTGAAAAATATGCAAGGATATAAAGAATTTTGCAGTGATGGCCTGACAGATTTATCTTCTCATTGATTGCAGTCCTGTTGATCACGATGAATGGAGATGCAGTATTAGGCTGAAACCCTTTAGTGTCATCAGTGGGCTATCGAGCAGGCTCTATTAGCATTAGCATTTTTGTTATAAGTCCACATGAAAAAAAAAGAATGCAGAGCAGTTTAGTTTGTTCTTGCTAATTTCCCAATGCTAAAAGGTCCAGTGCAACAATGCAGAAACCTAGCTCTCCAATGCTCAAAGCAAAATGCATTCAAATTATATGCATGCTATGAAACCAAGAGCAAGGGGGAGGAATATGCGTGGCACATGTGCGGAAGAGTCCTGCAGTAAGCACAGCTCTTGTGCGCATGCCCAGGCAAGATTGGAAGTACAAATTAAATATAAGCTTCTCAAAAATTGTTTTCACTTGAAAGGCTCATATTTAAATTCTGAAAAACTGGCATCAATGTGTGCTTGCACTTTCGGTTTTGTTCGGACTCACAAACATCAGTTTCTTACTATTGGCGTTCATAGTCGGAATGGATTTCCTTCCACTTCTAAAAGAAGACTAAAACCGGCAGTTTAATGTGAAAAATTCTCTCTTCAAAACATTCAACGCGATCCCCAAGCTGGTGGCATATTTGTAGAATTAAGGGCAACATTTGTTTCTGCACTGTTCTCTGAGCATTGGGAGGGGATACCAAATGATCTAATTAACATCCATTTGAGTACATTTGAATAACATTTGTGGCCATCTTTGGCATGCATATTGTTTCTGACACTAGAGCCCTCTGAGCATTCTGCACACATTAACGTGCAGTGTTAATTAATTGCCTCTAATACCAGCGTTAGGTTTTGAGCATTGGTCCCTAAAATGGATAAAAACATAAGAGTAAAAAACAAAATTGTGAGAAAAAGTTTGTCTTTTTATGGTATATTAATATTGTTTGGGACATAAAGGCCAAAGCCATTTATTATATAGAAATTACTTTCCTGTGGTGTACTATAACTGAAGTATTTGAAAAAAATGCATTTAGCCACTTAAAATGTGCACTTTTAGTATAATAATGCACATCATGAAGAAATTTTTTGCTGCTTATGAAATGTCTGTATGGGCATTTGACAGGCTATAAAAATCTTGTTATGTTACAATAATGAGCTGTATTATGCCTGTTATCTTTGTACTACTGACATAGCAATGATGTCTATGACTTGACCTTTGCTTTACTAGATTTTCTATTTCATCTAACTGAGGCAGTATTCAATTTTTAGAGGAGGGTTGGGATGAATGTTTCTTGTTTTCGGACTCGTATATCTTAAGCCTGATTACAGAACAGTGAAAAAGTTCTTTACAAAGTGCCTATTATGAAGTGCTACTGTGTCTCTGTTGTGGTTCGTTGGTGAAAGTTTCTTTTCATAATGGTAGAGGCTGGATCTCTGAGTCCTCTTACTGTGTTGATTAGGGAGGGATTTTTCCTTCTGCCAAGTTCAGTAGAGGAGTAGTCTAATGGTTGTGCATTGGCCTGAGAACCCAAGGAACTAGGTTAAATTCCCACTGCAGCTCTTTGTGATTCTGGGCAAGTCACTTAACCCTCTGTTGCCCCAGGTACAAAATAAGTACCTGCATTTAATACTACAAACAGCATGTTAAATGTATTTTGTATAATAAATCTGCAGCACTGCCAAGTTACCCATTCCAGGAGAGAGACTTTTTGGCCGGTCCTGGATTTCTGCCAACTTCATCCTGGTGCATTATGGGATCTGCAGCATTGATTTCAATGGATAGAATCATGGACTTCAAATACTACACTGCTTTGGGATGTAAGTTTAAAATCAGGACTGGCCAAAAAGTCTCCCTCCTGGAATGGGTAACTTGGCAGCTCTGAATCTGTGTGGCAGATAAGCATGTGAATTTCTTGCTTCATCATAACTATTTGAAGTCTTATTCTTGTTGTGGGAGAAAACATATAAAGCATGTGTAAGAATTACTGTTTGGTATGGATTATTCATATTTACTGCTTCTGTGCCTACCACTTCTCAGTGGTGAATGCCACTTTATGATTTTAATTCTGTTAAGTATTGTCTCAAAATGTTATTTATGTAATTTGTATGTTGGCTTTATTTGCTTTAAAAGTTTGATTTACATTGAATAATCAGAACTTTTTCACCTATTAAGAAAAGCATAAACAGTCCCATGTGAATACCCTCCACCAGGATGTTCTCCTACATTCACCGGTGAAATGAATATGAGTCACAGGAATTACATCATATTTCAGTTTTGGTGTGTTGTCATGATCAGAGTATATGAGTAACAAAATTTCTAGCATAATCTGCTCTGGGTTTGACTTAAAAAGATTAGGAAGTGACAACATTTGATAGAGAATGAAGATATGCTGTTAAGAATTTGGAGCCATTATCCATTGTTTAAATTGTGTCATTTTTGCTAATCCTTTATGAGACAGTAATCGGTAATAAAACAGTGTTTTGAGTAGCAATTAAGGAACATCAAATCAATGAGTATGCTGCTCAGACTGATTAAAACAGTAGCTGATTGGAATAAATGGATTTATTATGTACCTGTTTATATACCATATCACCATTCTGTTAAATCAACAGAAAGTAGTACATGAAAATTTGAGGAAAAATATCTATTTTTATCTTTAGTGGGATGCAAATTGTAGTCATTAAAAAAGGTCATGTTACAAACTGCTTGGAAATATAACAGTAGATGAGAATCTTCAGATATTTATGAACACTTCCTTTTAGGAGAAATAGCAAAAGGACATTTGACTATGTTTGGTAAAATCATGATTAATTGGCATAGCCTAGGTTTGAATCTTATAAAATTATGAGGAGTGGAGATGGCCAGGAGAATGACTAACATTTTAAAATTATGGTTGCTGTTTTCCAAAGATCTTTTCCATGGGCCTGTATAATACTTTTCACCTCTAGTGATCTTATAACCAAGACTAAATGCGTAGGAAAGAATTAATTATTTGGATTTTTCTCACACCTTTTCAGTAGTAGCAGGAAATAATGACAGATAAAAACTGAAGGTTGCCTCTAGTCTGCTCAGTTTTGCCTACCTGCCGCATTACTGCAGATACTAACTAATCTCCAACCTTTTCTTTATTTTTCTAATGTTACCTTACTAATAGTACTACTTATTTTTTATTGTACTGCTATTGCAGAACTATACAGAGCTGATAAGTATCCAAATACAATATCCAAATACAATATAGACCTGCTTCAGGGAACTTAACAATAAAAGTGGGTACTTGAAGCAGTGGGAGATAGTGATTTTCCCAAGGTCACAAGAATGTCAGTGGCAATGGGGATTTGAATCTTGGCTCCCTAGTTCTCAACCCGTTGCTCATAAATCACTAGGCCACTACTCTGTTTTTGGCCACTGTATTTTAAAACAAAAGCTGTCCCATGGTTCCACCAGTTTTTCTGACAAAAAGCAGGATGGCAGATCTTCATACATAACCTCCTCTGATGGAGCTCAGAGTGGTACTATGAAACTCTCTAATGTTTAAGAATTTTCCTAGATTGGTGTGCTCAAGAAAGTTGTATAATGTTTATGCTAATAACCCTGAAGAAAGGCACCATACTTTAAGGTGTGTCAGAGATGCCACAAGTTAATATCTGTAAGAATATACATGACAAGGTTCTGTTTTATCTTGGCCACATTATTAGATCCCAATATGTTCTGCTTGCCAAAAGATGACACATAGAGATCTCTTTGACTGTCAGAACCGTAAGAAAAAGCTTTTTGGTGCTTCTAAGTCAGGCACAAGTGCACTGTAGGATAAGGATGCTCTGACATTAAGAAAACATTGCTCTTTGAAGTTGAGAATTGAAAAAGCCACTAGAACCAACTACCACCAAAGTCTTGGTCATTGACATCAAAGGAACTTGGTACCTCAGCAGTGGCACTGAGGGATATAAAATGTAATTTAAAGAAGCAGCAGCAACTGTCATTGAAGAACAGTGCTGGGAACATGGAGGAATAGGCATCATTCCTTTCTAGATACCCATGCAGAGAGGATTGTATATTCCCTGTAAAATCTGGGTTTGTACAAGAGTCTAGAGATTAGAGGTCCAGCCACTGATAAACCTCAAGTGACTCAGGAGTACATCACCTCTCTTCTTGCATTCCTGTCATACTTGTTCTCAGCAAATTTATTTGAGGAGAATGACTGCAGGATCATGGAAGCTTTCAAACAGATACTGCCTCAGTACTCATACTAGCTTTTTTTTTATCAACACTGATTCAGAAGCATATTATCTGGAGGCACTGGACCAATGGCAGAATATTGAAGGTCCTCAGATATAGTGCAAGCCTCTGTATTTTCTACCCTTGAGTGCACAGCATGAGGAAGCTCCTTCAGATTGCCAGTCAGCATTGAGGTCTAGTTCTCCATTGGCATGGGAAATCCAACTATGTGCAAGGTTATACTTCTCCAGGTCAGTATTGTTTTGAGTCTATGAGATTTTGAGGTCATGCCTACAGGTAGAATTCTCTTTTGATAGGATGATTCTGCTGGCCTCTCTTCTGACCCTTCTCTTCAGTGCAAAAGGAGAAAGTCTCCTCCAGAAAGGCCTATCCTTTGCTGATTATATAAAGAAAAGAATGAAGAACTTTCCTTTTTAGTTGAAGAAAGAAGTAGGGCACAGGACACAAATGTTATGCTTCTTTTAGTTTCTTGACCCATTGAGCCATTAGACTCATATGAGCTGAAGAACTTGACTTTAATGGTCTTGGCTTCAGTGGTTATCATATTGGCACACAGAATCAGTGATCTCCAGGCTCTACTGACTGATCTGTTCTACACAAAACTATCCAATAATGGGATGATTCTGCATTGACCTAAGATGGGGTCAGATTTCTTCCTTAGACAATCAGTCATCCTTTCAACATTTTCCCAGGTCACATGGTCACAATTGTGAACATGCCTTGTATACATTGGTTTGAAAAAGAGCCTTCTCTTTCTGTTAGGAACATATCTTGTCTAGTTGGCTAGCAGATTGTATCTCGTTTGCTTATTCCCAAGCAGACTTGATTCTGGATGAGCATAGCAAAGCTCACATTGCCAGAGCCATGGCAGCATCTGTGAACAACCTTCAAATCAGCCTCCACAGAAGAATGAAACTCACCTTGAGCTACTCTTGAAAAGGTGTGACTAATCCAAAAAAGTATTTATTAAAAGATCTACAAGACTGCACTGTGGTCTTCAGTTCAGACACTCGCATCTCTTAACTGTTTGATGAAGGAGTCTTGGGGTGACAATAGGTTTAATCAGTCTGTCTTGAGGAATCTCTTTGCAGTTTAGAATTCAACTCTGTCTACCATGGCCCATTTTTGTTTTCAGGACGTCTTAAAAATAAATCAAAATGACTTGTTTGCAACAAAAATATAGTTCGTTGCCCTTTGGCTTTCCAGATTCAATTTTTTCTATATATTTTGCAAACTCCAGAGTAACCCAGTAACTCTCAGAGAATCAGGATTTATATTGCCAGGGCTCTCAAGAAGAATCTTATTCCCATCTATCTGAAATCCAAACATCCCCACACTTATTGAAGATCACCTTAATATTGCTGGAACTTCAAGCAGTCTTCCTCTACCCCAGTGAGACCTCCTAGAATCCTTTTTTCCTTACCTTTATTATCAGAGTGCCTGGTTGGTGGTTCCATCATCTTAAATGAGTATCATCATCCTGTAGAATATGTAGGTTACTTTCTGGAGCAGTGTTTGCAGCTGGGCCCTTTCTAGCTCTCACACCAACATTTCACTACTTCATTTGAGGAAATATGCTTTTTTCCTCAATGAGGATGAAAGGCAACATTGCACATATGCTGTCTTCAGCTTGGTCCAAAGCTTTTCCTCTTACCCATCCTGTCTGTGCAGAAACAGAAAGTAATGGTTGAAGAGGCTTGATGAGGACCATCAGAAGACCACCTTTAACCATTGAGAGGGGGACAGATGCAGAACCATGGGTGGGGGAAGGGAGTGAGCTACCCGACCCATCAGCAGAATTGGAGAGGCCAGCGATGGAAGCTTTGGCCAAGGCAGTGAGCATCAGGAGCCATGAGAAGAGCTTGATGCTTCTCACCACCAAGTTTGTGTCGCTGCTTATGGAGGGTGGAGGGAGTGAGGAAGGAAGGAAAGAGAGAGAGATAATGGACCCCATAAAATAAAGGAGATAATGGGCCTGGGGGAAGAAGAGAAAGGGAGAGATGGTGGATTGGGGGAGGGGGGAGGGAGGGAGATTATTAGTCCTTTAGGGAAAGGAAGGGGGATGGGATTTGATATTGCACCTTTCTGTGATTACAATCAAAGCAGTTTACATATTATATACAGGTACTTATTTTGTACCTTGAGCAATGGAGGGTTAAGTGACTTGTCAAGAGTCACATGAAGCTGCAATGGGACATAAATAAAGAAACAAAATATCTTTAATTGTGTGATTAATCATTAATTGAAATTTGTTTTTGTGTGATCTTGGTGCAAAAAAAAACAACTCTTTTTTTTTTAATCAAGATTTTATATGTCATCCCATTACAGTAATAAAATATAAAGACAGTACATTTGTGCTCCAGTTTTGATTGCTGGTTTTCAAATTGGACATCTGGATTCACAGTATAGGAATTTTGATATTTAGGATTTTACTAGGTTATCCAAATGTTCTTATAACAATGTCATGAATATTTATTACTAAATAAGAGATTTGGCATTATGCCATGCATTTTATTTGACTTTATAGTCCATCAGCATGCTTCAAATAACCTGTCTTTTGCACATTATTTTGTTAAATATTCTTCTGCCACGTAGATATTTTTATACAGCCTGCCTTGTATTGGTTCTTTACATCTACAACTGTAGTTTGATTCAATTGATTCCGGCTTTCATAAAATGAATATAATGTGTTTGTGGACGTTCCTCAAACACTTTACCTCATATCACAAAATTGTCACACGTAATTTAGCTTACTATTTTGCATAATTGATAGTTTCTTCATAGAGCAGGATTGACAACCTCAGTCCTCAAGGGCCGCAACCCCATCAGGTTTTCAGGATTTCCCCAATGAATATGCTTGATATCTATTTGCATACAATGAAGGCAGTGCATGCAATAGATCTCATGTATATTCATTAGGGAAATCCTGAAAACCTAAGTAGGTTGTGGCCCTCAAGGACTGAGGTTGCCCCCACCACCATAGAGGAATGACTAGATTGAGTGGGCATAGAGAAGAAGCAATCCTTTCTAGAAGACCAGTTACACAAGATTGGAATTTACATAGAGTGCTTGTGAAGGAATGAAGCTATATATTGTGTGAGGCTTTTGCCTCAAAATACAAGACTAAAATGTGGCATATTTAATTGTTTAAAATTCATTAGTACTTATATTTACCTCATAATAGGATAATTGTGTTTTAAAACTTCTATTATATATATTATATATTTACCTCATAATAGGATAATTGTGTTTTAAAACTTCTATTATATATATTATAAAAGCAGACCGTGTGAGAGATAATACAACCCAGTTATTAGAGATATTGAATCTTATTCATAAAAGGACTTTACCCATTCAGGGGAGAAGTTACTAATTTGCAGTAAAATGTGACATTTTACTATAGCTTTGTTTTAGTGCAGTAGTCACGTGCACTGACTCAGTACTCCTATGGTAGTGATTCCATGATAAATGAGTAATACAACTTGCAATTAACCTTGCAAGCGGCTTTATTTAGCTCCCTGGGAGCATGGGGTCGCTAATGCATGACTTGATGCTCCAGGGGTGCCTTTCTTAAAGGAGTTAGAGCTGCACAAAATGACAGTGCAACTCCTCCCTAAAAGACCCTTGCCTTTAGCCCTTAAGTGACTGCTTGACCCATAGCAGTAGTAGTACAGCCAGACTATCGCTAAAGGTCGCCAGTACCATTTTGATACTGCTGCCAGCGGAGGCCAGAGCAGCTGGTGATTACTGCTTCAATGGACCCGTAAACCACCACAAATAGAGTTGGGCATGGGGAGCGGGTTCTTAGGAGGAGCAGTGTTCATTTTACACAGCTCTGACCTCTTTAAATTGGCACCTTAGACCATCAGACCACATTCTGGTAGCCCAAGCACCTGGGCAGGAAAAATAATACCATATTTGAACTGGCTTATTTTTGCCATGCATAATGCAGCTTGCAGAGTTCAGTGCAACCTGTGTTATTCATAATAATGAAGTGTTTTGCATTCATTTGCCTTTGTTGCATCTCATTATTGTACAGCCCACAGTGACTTACACTAACGTGTATTATGGTAAAATAATGCAGAATTTTGTCATTTAAGGAGTTAAAGGACAAAAATCGTGTATTATTCCATTAACGTTTTTTAATAACTACTGCCCTCAGTGTAAAGGAGAAATTATATTGTCTACATTCTCTAATTTGTCCTTTGCCTGACAATTGTTTCAAGAAGTCATGATCAAATTTGTTGAAAAGACAAGTATGTTTCAGTACCTTGAAGTATGCCGATATAGTCATGTGATGTTTAGTTTCCCATGTCATCGGAAGTTCTTTTTGCATGTAAATTCTGGAAGAAATTTTTGTCCTATGTGACACTTCTGAAATGTCTTGTCTGTTCTTTTTTTTCTTTTAATTTCTCTAGCTCACTATTTGGATAAGATAGTTAAAGGTACTGTATTCCTGTTCTTTGTTAACCTATTTATTAATACAGAAACTGTTGAATACAGCCAGTACAGCAATAGACTGGCTTAAAGTAACTTGCTTGATATACAGTCCACAAGTTACAAAGTTTATTTCCATTGAAAAGATGACTTCAGTTCATATATATACACCTGCAATGTGTGTTATATAGCAATAGGAAATGTCATATTAAGTATACCATATTTATGCTGAATTAAGTTAAAATAAATGTAATCCAGGATTCTGTTGTTTTGTTTTTTAGCACTGACCTCTTTCATTGTACTTTCCTTTTACTGGATGAATTGAGCAATATAAGTAACTCTAAGGGGGAGGGTAGTTATCGAGTTCTATTAGGGCACTAACCCACATTATTTGCCCCTTAACTCGTGTTAAAGGGCTATAACGCTGGTTTCGGTGCCCTAACACACTTGTTTTTAGGTCACCATGGGGTACACAGTGATAACATAAGGGAATGCATTTAAAGCAGCTCATTACTATATAAATACTATTACGCCGCTTGTGGTGCATACCACAAGCCAGATCATAGTAGAAAACGTAATCCCAGCAAAAAGCTGCAGTTTATTTTTCTGTCCTGGAAACACTGGGTCACCAGGTTGATGTTGCTAGGCTGCATTTGAAATAGCTGCTCTACTACTACTACTATTTAGCATTTCTATAGCGCTACAAGGCGTACGCAGCGCTGCACAAACATAGAAGAAAGACAGTCCCTGCTCAAAGAGCTTACAATCTAATAGACAAAAAATAAATAAAGTAATCAAATCAATTAATGTGAACGGGAAGGAAGAGAGGAGGAGGGTAGGTGGAGACGAGTGGTTACAAGTGGTTATGAGTCAAAAGCAATGTTAAAGAGGTGGGTTTTCAGTCTAGATTTAAAGGTGACCAAGGATGGGGCAAGACGTAGGGGCTCAGGAAGTTTTTCCAGGCATAGGGTGCAGCGAGACAGAAGGCGCGAAGTCTGGAGTTGGCAGTAGTGGAGAAGGGAACAGATACACCCCTGCTCTACCACCCTCCTCCAAGTGTTAAATTCTCCAGAAGAGCCCCCTCACACACACATACACACACACACACACACCATCCCGAAGGGCCCATGGGCCTACCTTAGAAAATCCCTAGTCATTAGTGGGCCAGGCAAGAGCAATCCATAGTTTCTCCTGCCTTCACTGGTGCCAAGTTCAAAATGGTGCTGGCAACCTCCAGTGCTAGTCTCACGGTATTACTGCTAGTAGACATGTTTCTATATAAGACCAAATGTAGAAAAACGTGACCCCTTATATACATAAGTACCTAAGTGTGCCATACTGGGACAGACCGAAGGTCCATCAAGCCCAGTATCCTGTTTTCAATAGGGGCCAATCCAGGTCATAAGTACCTGGCAAGATCCCAGAACAATACAATACATTTTATGCTGCTTATCCTAGAAATACACAAATTGAAAAAGGAGAGCTAATTGACACAACAGAGATGTATTAGAAATATAAATATATATATATATATAGATATAAGGAGCGTCTCATACAGTCACATAGACACTAATATGTGTCTGGCTTTTGTTGAGCCCATGTATTCGTGACAAAAATGTAATCATAGACTGCCCCCAACCACCTGTGGTGCACAAGATTTGCTTACTGTGAAATTCCTTATCTACGATTCTAAATATATGTGCTTTAATGTCTCATTGTGATCATCACACTTTTTTTAGTATAAATTTTTTTCTCTCCGGTGCACTCACGGGGTTTTGAGTCTTTTCCTTAAAAAGAACTTATTATGCTGTTGTAGTCAAACAAAGCAATATAGAAAGGATAAGTATATGTTTAACTTATCTCAATTTTCTTTGGAAGCTGCGGGTTACTGTATTGCTTTCAATCCAACGATTGTTGTGCCCCTCGCGCTTCACTTGTAGAAACTTGATCAGATCTCCGAGATCAATGCCCACCCGACAGGAGCCTGTTTCGCTGTTGTTTGCTTTGTCAAGGGCGATAGGCATGTATTTTAACAGTGCTCAGTATAGGCAGTATCTGCCTATACTGACAAAGCAAACAACAGCGAAACAGGCTCCTGTCGGGTGGGCATTGATCTCGGAGATCTGATCACGTTTCTACAAGTGAAGCGCGAGGGGCACAACAATCGTTGGATTGAAAGCAATACAGTAACCCGCAGCTTCCAAAGAAAATTGAGATAAGTTAAACATATACTTATCCTTTCTATATTGCTTTGTTTGACTACAACAGCATAATAAGTTCTTTTTAAGGAAAAGACTCAAAACCCCGTGAGTGCACCGGAGAGAAAAAAATTTATACTAAAAAAAGTGTGATGATCACAATGAGACATTAAAGCACATATATTTAGAATCGTAGATAAGGAATTTCACAGTAAGCAAATCTTGTGCACCACAGGTGGTTGGGGGCAGTCTATGATTACATTTTTGTCACGAATACATGGGCTCAACAAAAGCCAGACACATATTAGTGTCTATGTGACTGTATGAGACGCTCCTTATATCTATATATATATATTTATATTTCTAATACATCTCTGTTGTGTCAATTAGCTCTCCTTTTTCAATTTGTGTATGCTACAACAACATTGAGGTGGAGCTCAGCCATTTCTTTTTCTTTTTGTATATCCTAGAAATAAGCAGTGGATTTTTCCAAATCAATTTTAATAATAGCTCATGGACTTTTCTTTTAGGAAGCTATCCAAACCTTTTTTAAACCCCTCTAAGATAACTGCTTTTACCGTATTCTCTGGCAATGAATTCCAGAATATAATTACATGTTGAGTGAAGAAATATTTTCCCTGATTTGTTTTCAATTTACTACTGTGTAGCTTCATTTTGTGCCCCCTAGTCCTAATATTTTTGGAAAGAGTAAACAATCACTTCATGTCTACCCGGTCCACTCCACTCGATATATTATAGACCTCTATCATATCTCCTCTCAGCTGTCTTTTCTTGAAGCTGAAGAGCCCTAGCCAATCAGCCTTTCCTCATAGGGAAGTTGTCTCATCCCCTTTATCATTTTTGTCGCACTTCTCTGTACCTTTTCTAATTCCACTATATCTTTTTTGAGATGTGGTAACCAGAATTACACATAGTATTCAAGTTGCAGTCGCACCATGGAGTGATACAAAGTCATTATAACGTCCTCGTTTTTATTTTCCATTCCTTTCCTAATAATTCCTAACATTTTATTTGCTTTCTTTGCTGCCGCAGCACACTGAGCAGAGGTTTCAAAGTACCATCAATGATGACTCCTAGATGCTTTTCCTGGTCGGTGACTCCTAACGTGTAACCTTGCATCACGTAGCTGTAGTTCGGGTTCCTCTTTCCCACATGCAACACTTTGCACTTGCTCACATTAAACATCATCTGCCATTTGGATGCCCAGTCTCCCAATCTCGTAAGGTCGTCTTGCAGTTTTTCACAATCCTCTTGCGATTTAACAACTTTGATTAAATTTGTGTCATCAGTAAATATAATTACCTCAATAGTTACTCCCATGTCTAGCTCATTTATAAATATGTTAAAAAGCAGCGGTCCCAACACAGACCCCTGCAGAACCCCACTATCTACCCTTCTCCATTGAAAATACTATTTAACCCTATTCTCTGTTTTCTATCCTTTAACCAGTTTTTAATCCACAATAGAACACTACCTCCTATCCTATGACTTTCCAATTTCCTCTGGAGTCTTTTATGAGGTATTTTGTCAAATGCCTTTTGAAAATCCAGATACACAATATTGACCGGCTCACCTTTATCTACATGTTTGTTCACCCCTTCAACGGATTGTAGTAGATTGTTGAGGCAAAATTTCCCTTCGCTAAATCCATGTTGGCTTTGTCTCATGAATCCATGCTTTTGAATATGCTCTGTAATTTTGTTCTGTATAATAATCTCTACCATTTTGCCTGGCACCGACATCAGGCTTACCAGTCTGTAATTTCCCAGATCACCTCTGGAATCGGCATTACATTGACCAACCTCCAGTCTTCCGGCACCATTCTAGATTTTAAAAATAAATTACATGTTACTAACAATAGTTAGTTCATTTTTCAATTCTTTCAATCCTCTGGGATATATGCCATCCAGTCCTGGCAATTTGCTACTCTTAATTTTTCAAATTGTCCCATTACATTTTCCAGGTTTACAGAGATTTGATTCAGTTTTTCTGACTCATCGGTACTGAATACCATTTCTGGTGCCAGTATCTCTCCCACATCTTCCTTGGTGAAGACCAAAACAAAGAATTCACTTAATCTCTCAGGTATGGCCTTGTCTTACCTGAGTGCCCCTTCTACCCCTCAGTCATCTAGCAGTCCAACCGATTCTTTTGTCAGCTTTTTGCTTTTAATATACCTAAAAAATGTTTTTTGCCTCCAATGTAGTCTTCTTTTCAAAATCTCTCTTTGCCTTCCTTATCAGCGCTTTGCATTTGACTTACCATTCTATATGCTGTTTCCTATTATTTTCTGTTGGATCCTTCTTCCATGTTCTGAAGGATTTTCTTTTAGCTCTAATAACTTCCTTCACCTCACTTTTTAACCATGCTGGCTGTTGTTTGCCCTTCCTTCCTCCTTTTTTATACATGGAATATGTCTGGTCTGGTCTTCCTGGATGATATTTTTGAACAGCATCCATGCCAGATGTAAATTTTTGACCTTTACAGCTGCTCATCTAAGTTTTTTTTTTTTTTTTCACTGTTCTTCTCATTTTATCATAGTCTCCTTTTTGAAAGTTAAAAGCTATCGCATTGGATTTCCTGTGTGTACTTACTCCAGAGCTTATATCAAATCTGATCATGTTATGATTACCTCTTGCACCAGATCATTTGCTCCACTAAGGACTGGGTCTAGAATTGTTCCTTTTCTTGTTGGCTCCTGAACCACCTGCTCCATAAAGCAGTCTTTGATTCCATCAAGGAATTTCACCTCTCTGTTATGCACAGATGTTACATTTATCCAGTCAATATTGGGGTAATTGAAATCACCCATTATTATCGTGTTCCCCTATTTGTTAGCCTCCCTAATTTCTGATAACATTTTTACATATGTCTCTTCATCCTGGCCAGGTGGACGGTAGTACACTCCTATCACTTTTCTTTTCCCCATTACACATGGAATTTCAATCCATAGGGATTCTAAAATGTGTTTTGTGTCCTGTAGAATTTTTAGTCTATTCAATTCAAGGCCCTCCTTAATATACAATGCTACCTCTCCACCAATTCGATCAACCTTATCACTGCGATATAATTTGTATCCTGGTATGACAGTGTTCCACTGGTTATCCTCCTTCCACCAGGTCTCAGAGATGCCTATTATATCTACTTTTTTCATTTAGTACAATATATTCTAACTCTCCAATTTTATTTCTTTGGTTTCTGGCATTCACATATAGACATTTCAAATATGTTTGTTCCTATTTACATTGTGCTCATAAGAACATAAGAATAGCCATATTGGATTAGACCAATCATCTATCTAGCCCAGTATCCTACTTCCAACAGTGGCCAATCCAGGTCACAAGTACCTGGCAGAAGCCGATAATGGTAACAAGATTCCATGCTACTGATCTCAGAGCAAGCGGTGGTTTTCCCCATATCTGTCTCAATAGCAGACTGTAGACTTTTCCTAGAGGAACTTGTCCAAACCCTTTTTTAAACCCAGATATGCTAACTGCTGTAACCACATCCCTTGGCAATTCGTTCCAGAACTTAACTATTCATTGAGTGAAAAAATATTTTCTCCTATGAGACTACTGCTAGGAGTCAGTGGTTCCATTTTGAAACCAGCACTGGTGAGGGTAGGAGTTGACTGGGGATTGCTGTAGCATGGGGACCATGGATTTTGAAAGGTAAGTGTGAGGTGGAGGCCTTCAAAAACAGTAGGGTTCAAGACTTTTGGGCGTGGTGTCCAATACTTGGAGAGGGGATCTCTGGTTGGGGGCTTGATTTGGAGGGGATGGCTGCAAAAGTGTCTAATGCTTTTGAGATGATGGAATAATTCTGCTTGTGAGGTGGCTCACAAGTAGTAGTTTTCATTTTTCATGGGAGTCATCAACCTGCCCTTGGTAAATCAATGTCCAGTAAAAGCCCACTTTGTACCATGCCTTGATCATTATCCCCCTAAAAGATAATTTTATAAACCATTTTGTACTCGTGGAAATGACCATTATAAAATTGCACAGCCAAATGCAACTATCCAAGTACATGCGATGCCAAGATCTTACGTAAGTGAAGTCAGGATGGAATTGCAATATGTGTGTTTATTTTGTAAAGTAGAGTATACATACAGATTTACAGCCCCTTTGGAGCAGATGTACACCTGTGCACTATTAAGAATAGTTCTGGGAGCTTTTTTTTAAAGGCACATAGACACCTGTGTTGCCTTTATAAAACAGTGTCAACAAAAATCCAGTCAGCAAGGGAAGAATTTCCATATCATCAGACATATAAAAAACTATTCCAAAAATTAAAATAAATTAAATGTTAAAATAGGACCATCAAATGTGAATTAGTCCATCTGCATGAATATACATATGCTACAGTGGGTAATTTTAGATATCATCATCCAGTTACAGTACAAATTTTAATTTCTTTCATATGTATTCTCAGAAATCAAATATCTCATGAATAACCATCAAACTGATCAAATGGCTAAAAATTGCCATGCTGTCAGTTTGAGGATTATTCGTAAGATATTTTGATAAAATGTATATTAGAAATTAAAGTTTGGTCTGCAACTGTGTTGGACCAATGATATCTATAATTACTCATTGTGGCATATGTATATTCATGCAGATGGATTACTTCATATGTGATGGTCCCATTTCAAAATTGTTTCTACTCTGCCTTTAGCATAAAATAGGTGCCTTTATTTATTTATTTAATGTTATATAGGCACCCTATTAATGAAATTTCATCTAAATATATAGCTGCAAGTAGAGTGATTGCCAAGTACTTCACAGTTCATAATGTTAGGAATTTTTGGTAAATAAATGCAATGGGTTTTGCTGTTACTAAAACTAAGCTCTGCACATTGACACTTTTTTAATATGTTGGCAATTCGTTGATAAAAATAAAACGCTTTGTGAAAGGCAAAAGTTGGCACACTTGTCACAGAATAAGAAACAGTCATATCTTAATGTTTTACTAAATCTATGGCAAATGAGAGAGTGAGTGAGTGAGTTGGTGCACATTGTTGTGAAGAAACTGCTTTGCGTTCCTTTCTTTAAATGTTTGGAAGTTTATGTGAAATCATATTTTTATGTTTTGTTTAAGACCACACTGCTAAAAGAGCTTTTTGTGCATTTTATACAACATTACTTGGGGGGAGATACCCTAAAAGTAAAATAAAGCCCAACTTGAAAGCTGTGTTTATCTTTCAGTGTTAACTTCTGAAAGAAATAGGTAACAAATAAAAGTGAGTCAGTGAAAAAAGAAATAATAATTTAGTAAACAGACCTATTTTGGATGCACTGAGTGAGCTGGTGATTTCTAAATTACTTTGTTTCAAAACTAATAGAATTGATTAATATATGTTCTCTCTACCAGCATGGTTTATGTGCATTGCAACATCGCATACATTTTCTTTTTGTATTGCTTACACATCCCTTGCCAGGTTTATCATCTGTTTTACCAGAACCATTAACATGCTGGTAGAATGCCTAGCTGTATTGTAACTGGACATGTTGCTTCTGTGCAATCATAGAAAATGTAATCTGTTTGTGTAGCTTAAAACAAGAAATTGTTTTGGAGCAGAAAAAAAAAAGTTTCTTGGCTTATCTCACTTGCAACCCTACCATTACAGTGCTATTTTGATTCTATTGACATGGCCAAAATGGGTCTGTAGTGAAAGGTTCCTTTGCCCTTTCATAAAACAAATCCTCTTTGAAATTTATGCATCCTTTCATTAGGATTTGCACAAATTTAAGAACATTCAGGCTCTGATAGAGTAAATATCATGCCTGTTGCACTGCAGTGAGTATTCAAACTGTTTGTAAGTCTGGCAATAATCTCTTATAGCTAAACAAAAAAAAAAATACAAAATAAATCCTGAGTTACATTCAGCCATCTGTGCATGGTATTTCAAAATACAGGTGATGTAACTGCTTCCTAAGTTGTCTCTGCCTGCACTGACAAAGAGTGCTTTCGTCATTCCTTATAGGAGATTATCTCCTTCTAGAAGTTACGTAGAAATAGCCATAGTCTGTTGGAATGGTTCATTTGACAATTGGCAATATAAATTGCTATTCCAAAGTACAAGAAAATGAAAAGTTTGGTATGAAAGCTTGGATACTTTGCAGACTGTAATACCTCTTACTGGACCAATATAAGAACTATTAAAAAGCATTGACAGATATGCAGTTTGTAGATTTTACAGGTCAGAGCTACTGACATGTTGAGTACCAGGTTACCATGGTGACTCAAATTCCCCCTCTGTTAATCTTGGTGCTTTGCCTGAAATAGATGCAGTTCACACTCAGTAAAGCAGTGTATATACTGGATGTAGTCTTGAGTCTGGCTCCTGCCTCTTTTATCCAAGGGAACTCGCTGGAAGCTTAAGATGTATTGATAGCACAGACACTGTCTATGGAACATGCACCTTCAAATATCCCACATCTTCCATCTGCAAGCATATGTTAGGTATCCTGACTACCTTCCATGTCCCACATGGAATACAGTCTTCGGGAGGTAAAGGTAAAAAAAAAAAAGTACATAAGTATAGTGCAGAGTCAGGGAAACACTTTTTTGATGGGAGATGCCAAACAAATTTCCATCCTTGCCCCTAAGCTTTCTAGTTGTTGATACTGTGTTGAACAAAGCATTAGTTTGACCATGGCCCCAATGGTTCACCTCATTTCGCAGTCTATGATGTGGACAAAGAAAAAGGTATAGAGCAATAGATACAGAAGCAGAAAAGAAAAGGGTAATATGACCAGGAGACAGAATGGAGGAGGTAAGATGGAAAAGTGATAAGATAGATGTTAAGGTAGCAAGGAGACAAAAGGGGGATGGGCAGTGAAGTATGTGTGAGAGTTACTAGGCATGTGTATGATTGAGAGACAAGTAAAGGTGTGAGCAAAATCTAAATAAAGTAGCAAGTAGGTAAGCATTTAAGTGTGAGACTGGAGAGAGGTTCTCGTTACCAGAATCTATAGCTGTGTCTGTTAGAATGTTGCCAGCTGTGTATGTGACTTTAGTTATGTGTGTGTAAAAAGACTGCATATGTATCTTAATAAATAGATCATATGCATATTCTGTGTATATGAGAGAAACTGTGGGCGTGACTCAAACAGTTGATGAATGTATAAAATGGCCTCCCAGAGGAGGAGACAGTGGCAACCCTTTAAAAGAAATCAAGATTATAACTCGTTTTGAGCTGTGTTTGGAAAAGAAAATATTTAAATCTAAAATCCAAATGTGAAGAAGGCTTGGGATAAGTACAGAAGATATGTAATTGCAGAGAAGTGAGGGGAAAGCCACAGATCACCTGGGCTCCATGACATTGCTACAGGATTGGAAATGGGAGGACTTAGATGGCTTCAATCTGCATCATATTTTTAAATCTAATTGTAATTAGTTTGGCCTGGCTCCAACATTTCAGCCAAATTTCAACAATCCTGACAGAAGTACAACAACCTGCAAACAATTTTCTCCAGAAACAAGACAAGTGTAATAGACGTATGGCAGCACTGAAGTTAGCAAGGCTTACTTGCAAGATTTATTACTTATGCATCAAATAACATGTTAGTATACCCTTCCTTGTTACTCTCCCCATAACTATTTTTTTCTGGTTTATACTGTATAAAATCACCAAAAAGACAATGGTCATTAAACATTTGATTTTTATCCATCAATACACAGAAGGATTACCTAAGTAACATTTCTGTGTGTGTTTATTGTTGGTGTCTGCATTCATGATTAAGAGCATAGGAGCATAAAGTGCATATTTATAAAATGTGCCATCGTAATATAGACCACATGGTGCTTGCATGCCAGGTTTCATCAGGAAGAAGTAACAAACTGTTTTTCTAAATGTACTGTTAGACTGAAGACAATTGCACCATTAACACTTTCGATATATTAAATTATTTTAATTGTTTCCCGAATTTTCCCTTTTTGCTCATAAAAGCAGACAAGATAGGAATCAAAGGTAACCGCACAAAAGCTGTAGGGAGATTGTCACGAGAAATCACTCTCCGCTATCTGTCTTGAAGCACGTCACTACCGTGTTTTTGTTCAGTCTATCAATGTTTTATTGTGGTCCTTATGGTATTTCATTTTGTCCGTCCTTAGTAATCAAATATGCACAGCTATTACATTTAGTTGGAAATCCTGTCGGTCCTGTCCCATCCGTATGCAGCCTGAATCCTAATGTTTGTTAGAATAGATGCTAAGCTGCTTCACTATCTCCTGGGCTTTGCTTATTCTGTGAAAAGGAATGTACTTTTGGCATGAAGTATAGTCACTGAAACTGGCCTATACTTTGTGTGGTTATTTAAAAAACTGTAATTACCCATGAATATACTGTAACTCTTGAGACCAGATAAAATTAAACATTTTCTTTTGTTTTGCATCTATGCACTTACACCTAGATTTCTCTATAGAGAATTTCAATTAACATACCCACCAGTGATTGACGTGGTGTGGCATACCATAACTGTGTTTTTAAGGGCACAGAAGTTGCTGTACTAATATATTAAAGATTTTACATGGTGCATTCCAGCTTCCTAGTTCTTCTAAAGGAAATATAAACATAATTTTGCCTGGTCTCCAGATACTGTTCAAGTATTTTAGTTTACACAGCTCAGTGGTGCTCAAGTATCAGGCCTATCAAAGATGCTGTTAAAATTAAGTGTTCTAGGTTATCATGACAGTTCTGTATTCATGTGCAATTACAGTACTTGTGCTTATACAAAGGCCTGTTCCCAGTAAGTGTCTTTTATTTGTTTATTTTATATTTGAAGAAAAAACCTGCAGTGCTTGAATCACTTGTTGTTTGCTTTGTTTCGGCAGACGGATGCCCTGGTCTGTGTAATAGCAATGGAAGGTGCACATTGGATCAAAATGCCTGGCATTGTGTTTGCCAGCCAGGGTGGAGAGGAGCAGGATGTGATGTAGCCATGGAGAATCTCTGCGCTGATAGCAAGGACAATGAAGGAGGTAAAGTGTACTGTTCTCAAAATTCCTACAGTACTGGCTAACAAATTGGTATCAGACATGCTCCACAATAGCGATCCTTGTTGGAGATTTAAGGAGGATTTGAATTGTGTTACTGAAAGTTGAATGTATATTTGACACTCTCATTTATAGAGTATATTACTGGGATCTTTTTTCAAAAGTCTTGCTCATATGATGATCCATGAGATGTATAATATTAGGCCAGCTGCATGGATAGTATTATCTAAATGCAAAAAGCCCATGCTAAATGCACAGTCCAACCGCTCTGTGCTATGTAGTTAGAGCCAGATGAATGAGGCAATTTTCTGAAAGACAAGGCTTCCATGTTGTAATCAAGACACATCTCCCAGAGCCTGGCAAATGGAACCAGAAAAATAAGCCCCCCCCCTTTTTTTTTGGGGGGGGGGGTCCAGCAGTTTCCTGTTGCTCCATGGGCTTTCATTGCCATTGAAACCAGCCTTCAATGAGTTACAGCTCCATGAGCTTTTATATGTACAGTAACTATGTAGGGATGGATTTTCCCTTTTTTTAAAAATATCCTACTTTCCCAGCTCACTTGAGGGTCCTTTCACAAAGGCGCACTAGTGTTTTTAGTGCGTGCATTAAATATGCGTGCGCTAAACGCTAGAGACGCCCGTATATTCCTATGGGCGTCTCTAATGTTTAGCATGCGCTAATCATTAGCGCATGGTAAAAAAGCTAGCGCCCTTTTGTAAAAGACCCCCTCAGTCCAGTCATTGCAGTAGCGATCTTTGACCTAGGGGCTACTACTACTACTTAACATTTCTAGAGCGCTACTAGGGTTACGCAGCGCTGTACAAATTAACAAAGAAGGACGGTCCCTGCTCAAAGGAGCTTACAATCTAAAGGATGAAATATCAAGTTGGGGCAGTCTAGATTTCCTGAGTAGAGGTGTAGTGGTTAGGTGCCGAAGGCGACATTGAAGAGGTGGGCTTTGAGCAATGATTTGAAGATGGGCAGGGAGGGGGCCTGGCATATGGGCTCAGGGAGTTTGTTCCAAGCATGGGGTGAGGCGAGGCAGAAAGGGTGGAGCCTGGAGTTGGCGGTGGTGGAGAAGGGTACTGAAAGGAGGGATTTGTCTTGAGAGCGGAGGTTACGAGTAGGAACGTAAGGGGAGATGAGGGTAGAAAAGTAAGGAGGGGCTGCAGATCGAGTGCATTTGTAGGTTAATAGGAGAAGCTTGAACTGTATGCGGTATCTCATCGGAAGCCAGTAAAGTGACTTGAGGAGAGGGGTGATATGAGTATATCGGTCCAGGCGGAAGATAAGACGTGCAGCAGAGTTCTGAACGGACTGAAGGGGGGATAGATGGCTAAGTGGGAGGCCAGTGAGGAGTAGGTTGCAGTAGTCAAGGCGAGAGGTAATGAGAGAGTGGGTGAGAGTTTGGGTGGTGTGCTCAGAGAGGAAGGGGCGAATTTTGCTAATGTTATAGAGGAAGAAGCGACAGGTCTTGGCTATCTGTTGGATATGCGCAGAGAAGGAGAGGGAGGAGTCGAACATGACACCGAGGTTGCGGGCAGATGAGACGGGGAGGATGAGGGTGTTATCAACTGAGATAGAGAGTGAAGGGAGAGGAGAAGTGGGCTTGGGTGGGAAGACAATAAGTTCGGTCTTGGCCATGTTCAGTTTCAGGTAGCGGTTGGACATCCAGGCAGCAATGTCGGATAAGCAGGCCGATACTTTGTCTGGGGTTTCTGCAGTGATGTCTGGTGTGGAGAGATAAAGCTGGGTATCGTCAGCATAAAGATGATAGTGGAAACCATGAGATGAGATCAGGGAGCCCAGGGAAGAGGTGTAGATTGAAAAAAGAAGGGGTCCAAGGACAGATCCCTGAGGAACTCCAACTAAGAGCGGGATAGGGGTGGAGGACGAACCATGAGAGTGTACTCTGAAGGTACAATGAGAGAGATAAGAGGAGAACCAGGAGAGGACAGAGCCCTGGAACCCAAAAGAGGACAGTGTGTCAAGAAGTAAGTTGTGATTGACAGTGTCAAAAGCGGCGGATAGGTCGAGGAGGATGAGGATGGATTACTGACCTTTGGATTTGGCGAGGAACAGGTCATTGCAGACTTTAGATAGTGCCGTTTCTGTCGAGTGTAGGGGGCGAAAGCCGGATTGAAGCGGATCGAGGATGGCATGAGAGGAGAGAAAATCAAGGCAGCGGCTGTGAACGGCACATTCAAGTATCTTGGAGAGGAAGGGTAAGAGGGAAATGGGGCGGTAGTTGGAGGGACAGGTAGGGTCAAGTGATGGTTTTTTGAGGAGTGGTGTGACTACAGCATGCTTGAAGGTGTCCGGGACAGTTGCAGTGGAGGGAAGGGAGAGGTTGAGGATATGACAGATGGGGGGGGGGGGGGGGGGGGTGATAGTAGGAGAGGGGGCAGTGTACTAGGACTCCTTTGAGAGTCTCTGGTTCCTAAGCCTGAACACTATCCCCTAGATTCTGTAAATTTGAGCATGCAATTTGGTGCTTAGTGTACAAAATTGTGTACACAGGTTATAGAATAGTGCCTGTTACACCCCTAACATAATTATTGAATTAGGTACTAATAGGCATTAACTTCCCAATTCTATATATTGCGCCTTAATTTCCACATGGAATTTGAAGTGTATTCTATAACAATGCGTGTAAATAAGGGGTCCTTTTACTAAGGCGCGCTGAAAAATGGCTTGTGGTAGTGTAAGCGCAGGTTTTGGGCTTGCGCCGATCGATTTTTTTATCGTGCCTGTAAAAAAAAGGCCTTTTTTTTTTTTTTTTTTTTTTTTGCTGAAAATGGACGTGCGGCAAAATCAAAATTGTCGTATGTTCATTTTGGTCTGAGACCTTACCACCAGCCATTGAGCTAGTAGTAAAGACTCACACGGTAACCGGGTGGTAGTTACCTACGCGCACCAAATGCCACTTGTCACGCGTCCATTATGCGCGCCTGAAAATAAAAAATATTTTTCAGACGCACGCCAAAAATGAAATTCCTGCAAAAGCCACGCGGTATCTCCATTTTGGTGTGCGTTGGGTGCGCATAGACACTTACGCAGCTTAGTAAAAGGGCCCCTCTATTGGTTAAATAGCTAATCAGCACTATCATTTGGATGTTAATCAATTATCAGCACTAATTGGTATTAATTAAGATTTATGTGTACAACTCGCTAAGCGTATTCTGTTACGTAGTATGTGTAAATTCTAAGTCACATAGGGCATGAGTATTTATAAAACCTATGCGAGTTGTTATAGAATACACCCGCTTCGCACCTAATGGTGTAAATGACCATGACTAAATTTGGTCATGTGGATAGGCACTCAGCATATTTTATATACCGCGTGGAAATTTAAGCCTACTCTATAAAATTTACGCATACTTTAGAGAATACACCTAGGCATCTTTATTTCCACATAGGATTTTCAGGCGCCATATAAAGAATCTATCCCTAAGTACCAATAATGGACCATAATTGGCTTTAATTTTCAACTGCAGTTAAGTGCTATTCTCAAAACTTTGCACCTAAGTTCAACAGTGCCTAACTGCAAAGGAGGCGGCTTCATGGGTGGGTCTAGGAATGTTTCGCAGTTGTGCACACAAGTTATAGAATACTAGCATTTCCATGTGCAGCTGCAACATTTAGGTGTGCTCATTTACTCCAGCCATTTGGCTGGTGTAAGTGCTTATGCCTAAAGTTGGGTACAAGAGTGTCAACATATGTTAGTACTCTTTAATGGCAATTATGCGTGTAATTGCCATTATAGAATTGACGCTTACCCCCAGATTCTATATAGCGAGCCTAGCGTTCTGTTCCAAAATATAAGCATATTCCATAATGATGTGCATCAGCATTGATAATAGCACTTAACAAACATTAATGAGAACTAATTGGCAATAATTAGAATTTAAGCGCACAACTCACTAAGCATATTCAGTAACATACTGTGCCTAAATTCTAATGTGCACAGTACAAAAGGAACATGGTCAAAGTTTATACACATAGTTATAGAATATAGACCAGTGTGCGTAAATCTACACACAGGGAATTATGCCACATTTCCGGTGGTGTAAATGGATGGGCCTACTTTTAGGCGCTGTGATATCAGCTAAGCATATTCTGTATACCACACCTAAATCTAGGCAACACTTATAGAACATGCTTAGGCAGAAATATTTACCGCGTGGAATTTTTAGATGTCTTATGTAGAATCTGGTCTGTAACGCCCAAATTTTTGACAGCTAATTTTTGGTGCTGTTTCTTGAATTTACCCCATGTGTCCCCATTGAGCAATGACTGACTCCCTCTGCCCAATGGGCTGCCTCCATTGCTACCGCTGAGCCACCTAGCTGAGAAAAAAATTATTTAGGATTATTTGGGGACAAGAGGTTTGTCTCCATATTTTATTTTTCACAACTAAAACAGATGGGCTTGCTCATAGATAATACTAAATGCAAAAAAACCTTAATACATCTGAGTTGTCCAATAAATTTATGTGACTTGGAAAATTTTCCCAAAAGTGAGAAATGGGCAGCATAATCTTAAGAAAACAGAAATATATACACAATTCAGACAGGAACAAACATAAAAATGATAAACATATTTTTCAAAATAAATATTTTTATATCAATTTTAATAGGTTTTAATTTATAAAGCAATTTTCAAAGGGTTTAATTTACATCAATGATAATAATAAAAGTATTTTTGTTTTCTACAAACTGGATAGTGCCAAAATAAGGTTTATTTTGGCCCTGTACTCACCTTTTTGTGAAACTTTTCAAAGTTGTTGCATGCTTGAGAAAGGTGTGCAATATCCCACCAACCAGACTTTTCTCACAGTATTGGAAATAAGTTTTATTTTGTTTGTAGTTTGATTTGTGCATTTTTAAAGAAATAAATTATAGTGTGCAATCTTTTGAACAAGGAGCCCAGTTGTCTACAAATTATTTGCAATACCAAACTTGAACCTGTGCCCAATAAATTAAGAAGAAATACAAAAGCTACTTTATATGTAAGTATAATAACTTTAAAAACATGCATAAATTAGAGTAGTAACATTCTATTTATTTTATTTCTAAATGCAGATCATTCACAGGTCAGTTATTGACTCCCACTCCCATTCATTTCCTTTCATGTCTCTCAGCCATTTATCCATCTGTGAAGTCATTCAGTTGCCTTGGAATTTTTCATTTTGCATTGTGAATAAATTAGTAACCTTCTGAAGTATTAAGCAGGCCCACTGGATTATCAGAGCACTCCTGATGAATCACACTGCTGCCAAAAATTATATAGCAGTCTATCAACTGGCTGTCATTGCAGAAATTAGTAGCTCTTTCCATTTTGTAGCTGAACTTATGCTGAAAGAATGGGGACCCTCTGTTAACTATGATCTTTAATATAACTCAAATGTTATCTAATTTGTCTAGACTATACTTTAAATTGAAATATTACTTTTCTTTTGGATTAGTTCAAATTATAAGGTGCAAGAAAACTAGCAATTTTTAAATTTTTTTAAATTTCACTTAAAAAAATAAATGCATCAAAGCATACTTTGAACAGGAAATGATGTAATCCTGTAACATACAAATGGGGGGGGGGGAGGGGGGGAGGATGAAACAGAAAGCAGGAATACAGCTAATAGCACACATTAGTAAAAAACCAAATGCACAACGCTAGAAAAAGTTGGATTTATGAAAAAATAATAATATACAGGAAATGTAAGACAGCTTTATCTATCTAAACGGCTACAGAAACAAGCACAAGATGCAACAGAGATATCTAATTAAGCATTAGAAATCCCTTTTTCTTCAAGGAAAAATTGTAACTGAGGCAGCTCGTAGAATACATAAGAATTATTATCCAAAGAAATTAAACATTTACAAGGCTATCTCAACTGAAATTTAGAACCCAAAAGTGCTGACATTCAGGAAGACATATCATTCTTCTGCTTTGTGTCTTAGAAGTGTCTGGAAAAACAGATATCTTCCCTCCTAAAAAAAAGAAAAAGTACAGTCTGTAGATCTAACGAACAAAACACAGTGAAGCATCTCTATCTTGAAGAAAGACAAAAGAGGCATAAGGTAGTACTGGAAATCACCTCATCTACAGAACTCCTGAAAATCTCAGTTAAACTCATACAGATACTTAAATGGAGTATTTCAACAATCTCTGTGTAGATGTAAGCAAACAAGGAAAATTTAGAATTCTTAAGTTCACCTGTCTACTATAATTATAAGAATTCTTCACCTTACGATAAACTAACATCTTATCTTGATCAAAAGAAGCTTGACGCTGTTTCACTTGTTGAATTCGTTCTCATTTCCTCCATTCTAACAACCTGAGAAGCATAATTTTCCTCCATCTTCTGAAATCTAGCTGAGTTCTCTGACTGTAGGAACAATTCTAGATTATACCTTGTTGAAGTTCTATTTTTATTTGATATACTGCTGTTGGGTCATGCCATCAAGGAAGTTTACAATAAAATAAAACATGTTAGAAAAGAAGTTATATTATGGGGAAAGTATATGGAGAGAAAAGGCTACATGTATAAAGGTTCTAGCACAGCCCATATTGCGTCCAGTGTGACCTCTGCAGGTTTAACAAGGGGAGGCAGAGTTGAATTCAGCCTTAACACCTGGCCACCTTCCATCACCCCTGGGAGCAGTGGCATTTGAGAAGAAACCACTGTTGATGATTCCACAACTAATACCCACAGCACCGCTCAGCAATGCTGACTCCCATCAAGTGATGCGGCTCAGCTGCTGCAAGTTCACATGGATATGGTGGGAGTGCTGGGCCAATGGGACTAAGCAAAAACTCACTTTTGAGGTTGGAGTTCTTCCTCTCATCCAAACCATCTGGAACACCCCTGGACAAAGCTGAGGTATAGCTGATGATCTCCACTTGTTTCAGCGAGGAAGTTGATAGAAATTAGTCAGAAGCCTGCAGCTTCTCTTTCCTGTTTGGCATCAGGAGAAAGGTAAACTTGAACTCAAACAGTAAAATAAAACAAAATAAAGTGGAAACCTGCTCAATGTGCTCACTGAAACACGATATTGGATGTTCCATTTTGTGATAAAGTGTGCATGCTAAACTAATGTAAGGCCTAACCAAGAAGGAACTTCTAGGGATCTAGTCAAACTCTCTGAACATAATTACAAAGTCTTGATTTTGAAACTTTTATGTTTCTCACATCAGAATATCTTTTTTTTTTTTTTTTTTTTATTTGCAATATGCATTCAATGAACAATGAAGCTGTGAAATTTGTTGCCAGAGGATGTGATCAAGGTATCTAATATAACCGGGTTTAAAAGGAGTTTGTGCAAACTTGTAGAGGAAAACTCCATAAACAATTATTAGTGAAATAGGCTTTGGAAAGCTACCACTCATTTCTGGGAGGTAGCTGCAAGAAATCTCCTCTCTGTAGTCTGTGACCTGTAGGGCTATTTCCCTGTGAGCCTCACTCTGCTGATCTCAGCCTGTGTATACAACTATGTCAAGATGGAGTCTGTGAACTAAGACCCGGCACTTCAGTGACCAAGCAGATTCAACTTTCTGTTTGTACCAGAGCTCTGCTTGTGGTAAATAACTGGCAGGCCTGAGAAAAACTCAAGGATATGCAGTGGGCTACCTGACCCTTGCACCTCCCTGATGAGCTACAGGGGGTAAGGCCATGGTGCCAGCGAGTCTGATGAGAGACAGGAATGCATACCACAATGTAACAACTGGAAGAAAAAAAGGTTTTTTTCTTGCTCAGGGAAGGAGCTGGACAAGATCCTGATTGGTTGCTGTCTGGTCACCTGGGAATCAGGGGCCAAAGAGCGAAGACCAGAAAGAGAAGTACAAGGAGGACAGACAGAAGAAGAAAGAAAAGAAGAAAGGGAGAATTTGTCTGGTTCTACTGGAAGAAGGGTAGCTGAAAAGACCACCAGCGAGACCTGAAGTGGTCCACAACCTTGTGAACTGACCATCTGAAGAAAGTACCTGTTGGTTCAGCTCTACCGGCCAGAGAGACTGTAATCCTGCATGCTGCAGAGAGCCTGTGTTGTTTCCTAAGACGGGGACTCGCTGTGGAAAACAGCTGGAGTCTAAAAGGAAAAACCTGTGTCCACTTCATCTGAGAGACCACCTAGAGTCGGCTCGGTGAGGATTACAGAGATTTATTTCCTATAGTCGGGGATTAGCTAGTGGGTTCTTACCTCAGCAAAGGCGGGTTAGTCAGAACTTTGTGATCAGGAAGATGTGCTGCTAACTGTATTACTTCATGACCTAGTCAGTATTACTAATCAGGATTGTGTAATAACCTAGTAACCAGTGATATCAGTGTTTTACTTAGACAATACATTCTACAGTTGCTTATCAGCATAAGGGAGCTACAATTGTACAGCTGAGCTGTAGTGTAGGGTGTATTATTCTATTTTCTTACCTATATAATAAATTAATATATTTCACAGCAGTGACTTTACTTTTATTCCAGTTCTCTCTAACAGAAGAAAAGTTCTGGTGTAGGCCCAGAACAGCCAGGTTCCTTTATAATATATAACCCCTGGACAGAGCTAGGAAGTTGGTTTAGCCAGACTCCTGTAAACGGAACCTGGGAATTGCTCATTGGGTAGCTTTGCCCAGAAGAGTTATTCATCCTATAAATGCTTACAGACCTAGATTGGTCACTGCTGGAGATAGGCTACTGGACTTGATCAACTTTTCATCTGACCTAGCATGGCATATCTTATATTTTTATATGAATTATTGGTTCACAATGTGTTTTCTAAATTAAATCTGCAAACCTACAAATTTAAGAGAAATTAACTTATGTTTGTATAGAATTTGCAGTTGAGATAAATATCTGTAAGTATAATCATTTTTGAGGAGTAAAAAGAGTTCATTTTATTAGATATACCAGGGGTAGGCAACTCTGGTCCTCGAGAGCCGCAGGCAGGTCAGGTTTTCAGGATATCCACAATGAATATGCAGGAGATAGATTTGCATACCATGGAGGCAGTGCTTGCAAATCTATCTCCTGCATATTCATTGTGGATATCCTGAAAACCTGACCTGCCTGTGGCTCTCGAGGACCGGAGTTGCCTACCCCTGAGATATACTGAGCCACCATGCAGGTCTATGCCACATCTTTTTTGGTGGGGGGGAGGGGGGCGCAGGAGAGCCAAAGTTTCATTCTGCTCCTTTGTGCTTCCAGCTCCATCAGAACTGGGGCTGGGCTCCAATACCAGGGGCTTTATGCACAACTGCCTGTGACTTTTTCACCTATTCTTTATCTCCTTCCAGCTCATTTAACCCAGTCATTGAAGTGACAGTCCTCAACCAGGAGCCTTGCTCCAGGTCTCTTTCCAGAACCCTGCAATCACAGGTCCTAACTCCAACCACTGCTTCCCCATAAGGGTTGTGAATGATCTCTCTTCAGCATCCCTAGCCCCATCTAACCCAGGGAGTGGAAAACCTAAATCTGAAATTGAATTCAGATCCTTTTGCAAAGTAATGCAAAGCATTGCCACTGGGCCAGATCATGTGCTTTTCATATTTTAAGCATAAGGAACATAAAATATTAAGGGCCTTATTAAAAAGTTTCACATAGACATGGAATGGAAGGATAAGAGGCTTGAAGGTTATATTTTATGTACCAAAGTTGTTTAACTTTTTCTACAGCATAGGTATCTTGCTGTTTAAATTAATTATGCTAGGTACTATTAGCTACCCAACTGCAGACAACAATTTAAAAAAATGTTGTCCAAAGTTAGGGAAAACCAGATTCATAACCATTCATCACTTGCTTAGGCAAGTTGCTGATAAACTCCCAAGAAAAATAACAAACAGTATGTCCCTGCATTTTGGCTGGTGAAAATGAGATTCTTTGTCTGATTGATGGCAGCAGAGAGGCTTGTAAAAATGCATTTCCAGCTGATTAGTTCAGTAGGTGTCAATCTCATGCAGTTTTATGACCTGCAGACTATATGCCAGATGCACATTTGCTTTTTGTAAAATAACAGAGGAATGACTGAGTATGAGCGTTGTTTTTGGCAAATACACCTGAAATTTTCAGGCATATGAGGGAGAGCAGGGGAATAAGAATGCAAACAGTATATTTAGCTATAAGTTGGAGTAGTTTAAAAGCTTGTGCAAGGAAAACACAGTTCAGAATTAAGTAAATTACATGAACACAGCATGCATACGCCTGTTGGAACTCTGCTACAAGACTGTGGAGACATACAGTTTCAACAAGACTAGTAAGCATATGATTTCTGAAAGGCATCAGAATCCTAGTAATTAGTGGAGTTAACCCCCATGCTTAGGCACCTGAGGTACCCTTGCCATCCTTGTGGACCAGAGATCTTCCTCTCAGAGAATCTTCTATGCTTATTCAATGCTTTTTTGATTCAAATACTATCCTCCTCTCCACAGTCTCCTTTGGGAGGTTTTACCATGAATCCATCACTCTTTCTGTAAATAAATATTTCCTTAGAGTACTCTGGAGTGTAACCCCTTTCACGCTCATCTTTTGATGCCTCCTTTCAGAGCTTCCTTTTAATTGAAAGAGGCCTGCCTCCTGTGTATTAATGCCTTGGAAATATTTAAATGTTTCTGTCATGCAGTGCTTTTTTTGTAAGAAAAAAGGTACCAGTACTCATATAGGGCCAGCTCTAAGGGCGGGGTCACTATGGCTCTGCACTACAGTAGCCACAACTCATAATAGCCACACCCATTTTACCAGCCATGGAGCATATAAACCTACAACCTTAAACATCCCAAACCACTCCCTCCCTGTTTCGGATAGCCTAAAACTACTCGGCGTCATAATTGATCGGAACCTGACACTTGAAAGCCAAGTAAATTCCACCACAAAGAAAATGTTCCATTCAATGTGGAAACTTAAACGTATAAAACCTTTCTTCCCGCGAGATGTATTTCACAACCTAATACAATCAGTGGTATTAAGCCATTTAGATTATTGCAACAGAAATTATGTAGGTTGTAAAGATCAACTAATTAAGAAACTTCAGACTGCCCAGTATATAGCAGCTAGACTGATCTTCGGAAAATTAAAATCTGAAAGTGCCAAACCCGTTCATGAAAAATTGCATTGGCTTCCCATCAAAGAACACATTGCCTTCAAGGTTTGCACTCTGGTCCACAGGATTATTTATGGCGTAGTTCCTGGATACATGTTGAACCTAATAAATCTGCCACCCAGAAACAGTACCAGTCTATCCCAAACTTACTTAAATTTACATTATCCAGACTGCAATGGTCTTAGATACAAATCAACTTATGCATCCAGCTTCTCTTACATAAGTACACAACTGTGGAATGAACTGCCTAAAACCGTGAAATCAATTCATAACCATCTTAACTTCAGGAAGTCACTGAAAACCACCTTGTTTAAGAAGGCCTACCCCTCAGACCCAACTTAATTTTCTACTTCCTGTGATACAGCAAAACTATGGACCGTATTGGACTTATCATATCTTTGTTGCCTTATACTCATGTTATCTATAAGTTTACTACTATTTTGTGTATTTGTATTTTACCAAACCGGAGCCTGCCTCTACGGTATTATGTAAGCCACATTGAGCCTGCAACTAAGTGGGAAAATGTGGGGTATAAATGTGTTAAATAAAAGGGCATCATTGAAAGTAATACACAGGTCCATAGGTCCAGCAAAAGAAACTCTAAGGGCCCTCTTTACTAAGCCGCGCTGTATACGCGCTATCATTTTTAGCGTGTGCTAGTTCTAGAGACACCCATAGGAATATATGGGTGTCTCTAGCGTTAGCACACGCTAAATTATAGTGTGTGCTAAAAATGTTAGCGTGTAAACAGGGCCTTTAGAGTGAAGATAAACTAATAAAATGTGTAGACAAAAGAATCATCTGAAACCCCCAAAAAACAGACTCTGGCATGCAGGATAACACCAGAAAAACAAAAATATATTCCCCTTGTACTGCTATAAAGATAGCAGACGTAAATTTCAAAAACTGACATATTCCATTCACTACGTTACAAATTAACAACTACAAATAAAACAAAACATTTACACAACTACCATACTACTTTATCCTAAATTAAAAATAAAATTATTTTTTCTACTTTTGTTGTCTGTGTAATTTTTTTCAGTTGTGTTGGTCCCAGTCTCTGGTTTCTCCTTTCCTCAATTTCCTGTTTGTCATTTTACTCTCCTCCTTTTTCTTTCTGTTTTCTTCAATTTTATTTTCTGCTGTTGTCCACCTTTAGTTCTTTCTTACTATCCAGTCTTCAATTTCCGTCTTTTGACTGTGTCTACCTACAGTTTGCCCTCTCTCTTCCCCACTTCCATCCAGCATTTCCCCCTCTTTCCTCCCCACTTCCATCCAGCATTGCTTCTTCTCTCCTCCCCATATCCATCCAGCATTTTGTTCCTCTCCCCTCCCCACTTTCATCAACATTTGCCCTCTCTCTCTCCCCTCCCCATTTCCATCCAGTGTTTGCCCTCTCTCCTCCCCACTCCCAACCAGCATTTCCCCCTCTCTTTTCCCCACTTCCAGCCAACATTTCTCCCCTTTTACTCTCTCTCCCCATCTAGCATTTCTCCCCTTGCCTCCTCTTTCCCCTTCCCTCTCTCCCCATTTGGCATCTCTCCCCTTGCCCCCTCTTCCCCATCCAGCATCTCTCCCCTTGCCCCCTCTTCCCCATCCAGCAACTCTCCCCTTGCCCCCTCTCTCCCATCCAGCATTTCTCCACTTTCCCCCTGTCTCCCTATCCAGCATATCTCCCCTTGCCTCCTCTCTCCCCATCCGGCATCTCTCTCATTGCCCTCTCTCTCTTCTTTCTCCCCATCTAGCATTTCTCCCCTTCCCTCTATCCCTCCCTGTCTAGCTTCTCTCCCCTTGACCCCTCTCCCCATCCAGTATTTCTCCCCTTGCCTTCCCTTTCCCCATTCAGTATTTCTCCCCTTGCCTTCCCTCTCCCTATTCAGTATTTCTCCCCTTGCCTTCCCTCTCCCTATTCAGTATTTCTCCCCTTGCCTTCCCTCTCCCCATCCAGTATTTCTCCCCTTGCATCATCTGTTCCCATCCACCATCTCTCTCCCCTTGCCCCTTCTTTCCCATCCAGCATCTCTCCTGCAGCCTACTGTTTCTCCCAATGAGCAGCAGCGGCTGGCAAATCAATCAGTAAAAAGCATGGGACTGCAGTGCACAGACGATGCACTATAAGCTCTGCCAATCCCCTGCCCCTCTGATGTCAACTTCCTGTTCTGGGGCAGGGGATTGGCAGAGCCAACATCACGTGTCCTAGCACTTGCAGCCCTGCACCTGCTTCTTCTTCTTCTGCCCACTGCTGCTGCTCAATGGGAAAAGCAGCTGTGGCTATGGGGGATGAGTGGGGAAGGGAAAAAAGGTGCCAGTACATCGTATCGGTTCATACCAGCACTAAAAAGCCCTGCTGTCATGTCTCCTATATGCTACCTTTCTTCCAGAGTATGTATATCTTTAAGGAGTAGATATTCAGAACGATTTAACTGGGTGAGAGAGGCTCCTACTTGATTAAATCATGGTGAGCATGCCATCACTGGATTTTTAGCAGCTCTTAAACACACAGTGCTGCTGAAAATCGGGTGCAACCATCACAGCACTATCCAGTTAGTTCCAGAACAGTCCAGGAATGGAGCTGGGCCAGCATCAGGGTTTACCCGGTTAGCGGAGATATTCAGTTGGCTAACCAGGTAAGTGCCCAGATAAACTTAGGACAGCCTAGCTGTCTAACTTTATTTGGAACCCAGATAGTCTGAATGTATTCAATACTGACTTGGATATTCAATGCAAGTGGCCACATTAGTCCCAGCATTGAATATCTGGGTCAAATTTCAGTCAGTGAGGGTCAGCTCCTTTGAAAACGCTGATTGTTGCCAGGTGAATATCAGGGAATATGAGTTGTGTACAAAGCACTTTACAATGGAAAGATACTGTTTAGAAAAAAAAAAAAAAAGAAAAAAAAAATAAAATCATACCTGCCACCATAGCTAAATCTACCTGCCAAGTTCACTTGCTGAAAGCAAGTCAGTCTTCAACCTGACTTCAGTTCCAGCATGAAGTGGTAAAGTAGTCCATAATGAAGATGTGAGATACAAATGCTGAATGGCATGTCATTTCCAAATGAATTCTAGAGGGGGGGGGGAGATGCCAACAATAGACTTTGAGATGATTATAATGTCTGTGAAGGAGAATAAGGAGTAAGCCAGTTAGCTAGATAAGTCAACTGATCTGTATAAAGTGCACAATGACTAATAAAAGTCTTAAATGTGATTCTGTAACTGACAGGTAGCCAATGTTGATTTATAGGGGGGGTCATATGATCAAATGACATGCTTCAAGATAGAGCTTCACAGCCATACTTTCAAAGAACTGTAGTTTGAGAAGAGGCTGGGACTCCATTGCAGAGTACATTACAA
Organism: Microcaecilia unicolor; assembly: GCF_901765095.1. Lineage (NCBI taxonomy): Eukaryota > Metazoa > Chordata > Amphibia > Gymnophiona > Siphonopidae > Microcaecilia > Microcaecilia unicolor. The sequence goes on along the minus strand of NC_044032.1, from coordinate 577,681,506 downwards.
TAGTCAAGTTGACTGGTTGCTAATGCATGAATAACTACATTGACATCACCCGTGTCCAGAAACAAATTGCACAGATTCTTGAGAACACCAAAAAAGAGGCTCCACTGACATCAGAAATGTGAAAGTTGAAAGTAAGATAAGAATAGAGATATATTCCTAGAATTTCAACAGAATCATGTAGTGCAATTTAAGTGTGCCAAAAGTTAGGCACCTAACTTTTGGCACTCAAATGGAAGTTGATGGAAATTAAGCACCAAAATGGGGGTGAAATGGCAGTTAGGCACCTAATTGCACTTATGTGCTGTTTCTATAACATAGTTCCAAAGTGTTCTAGCACATAACTGCAAAGGGAGGGACGTCCATATAAGAGGGACATTGACAGTTCATGTGTGTTCTGACTATTCAGATACACGCTCTATTGAATACTGTTACTGTCAGGTGCCTAACTGCTGCATTTACACCCACCACAGATCAAACGTAAGTGGTGGCGCCTAAATTTAGATGCCTAATTACTGACTTATGCTAGCATTCTATAACACATTAGGCACACAAATTTGCCATTATAGAATAGATTTTGGATGCCTAACATTTAGTGCCCTTTATAGAATTGCCCCCTAGGTGTACCATGAATAACAAGAGAAATGGAGGGTGTACAAGACTGTGTTTCTTTGATAAACCAAACAGCTTCACAGTTTATGCTTAAACACCCAGCTTTTAATTTTCAGAACAGGAATTCAGAATCATGTAGGTTTGGAGAAAAGCAAAACTTGAATGTCATCCCAGTTCTGCTAGCCTAGTTAGATAATATAGCCAAAGTTGAGGCTGCAGCAGTGAACACATGTACTGCTGTGACCTTAGCCATGGGGCTGCCATTGTTGAATTTTTTTGTTAGTAATTTCAAAGTTCATGGAGGTACTGGAAGTACTTAAAAAAAAATAACTTTAGCATGATGTAATCCCAGCCATACCCTGCCAGTTTCTTATCAAAGGAGCACTTGTCAAATCTGGGGATGAAAGACTCTTTGTTTTCATAAATTAATTTAACATAGGATTCTTGGAGGCCCTCTGCAGAACATCACTGGGTAATTCATTTTGGTAAATTAGGAATAAAGGAAATATCTTTCTTATATGAATGTATATGTTTTATTAGATTTATAATACATCTTGAGGGTTAAGGAAAGGAGGAAATCAAGTACTAGTAAATAAATAAATAAAAGATACTTGAAAAGAGGGGAAGTATGATGATGCTTCTATGGGTCTCTCAGAGAGAATCAGCCAGGAGTGCCCTGTTTTGATAGACACCCTTCCACTTTTGGCTTACATGCTCCACCATACACTGAAACTTCTCCATTGCAGGGATTTTGTACTAAAATGCTGACATTTTTTTCAGTGTGCATACTAATATGGCAGTTAATGGGCTCTGCACTAAGGGGGTAATCCTATAAAATAGGTGCTAACATTTACATGCCTATTAAGTGAGTAAATGATTAGAAAATGGCATATAAGCATGCACCTTTGCATTTACATGCACAAATGCCAAAATTCTGCATAAGCGCTAGTCTATAAATATGCACAGATCTTAATATTTGTATTTTTTAAATGCAATTCAAACATACAGATAAAAAAAAGACATTTTGAAGCAGAAGTACAATAGGAAATTTAAAAAATACTAATATATCCTAACAACAAGATAAATTAGTTTGCTTAACTCCTGTTAGACCACATCTGGGGGGGGGAGGGATATCAATTCAAAAACAAGAAGATATTAATGTCTCTTCACATTAACTAATAAAGAATGACAGTGGACATCAACATAATATTAAATCAGACTAAATCAAGAGGATCTCTTCAAAGCCATCAAGCCGCAGACACTCCTCTTCCCTCAAGAAGAAATTGCAACTCTGAGGGCTCATAAAAAACATAGGAATGTTGACTTTAAAAGATCACATATCTCAATTGAAATCTAGCCCCCAACAAAATAACTTGTTGCTTTAAAGACAGGAATTTCTTCCTCCTAGTTGGAGTCCATTTGGAAATGTCTGGAAAAATTTCCATTTTTCCCATCATGAAAATTAACATCAGCAGCCCTAAAGAAAAGACGCAAAATCACCTCTTTGTCCTGTGGAAAAACAAAAGTCACCAATTCCAAAATATTGGTGGAAAGGAAAGGGGATGGGACTTGATATATCACATTTCTGTGGTTACAATCAAAGCAGTTTACATGTTATATACAGATACTTCAATAGTCCCTTTCCCTATGTGTCCTTCTGTCTGTTCTACCCTTATCCCTTATTGGTCCTGTCTGTCTGTCCTGATTTAGATTGTAAGCTCTTTTGAGCAGGGACTGTCTTTTCTTCATGTTCAATTGTGAAGCGCTGTGTACGACTGGTAGCGCTATAGAAATGATTTATAGTAGTAGTACTTATTTTGTACCTGGAGCAATGAAGTGTTAAGTGACTTGCCCAGAGACACTTCTAACAATAAGTTGCCTTATACACCTTTTGGTAAATAATATATTTTATGAAGCGGCGGGAGCATAGAATCAGAATTCTTAAATTTCTCTTTTAAGAATCTTAGAAAAAGTCCTTAGGAGTAGTAGTGAGTAGTTTTGGAAAATTCAAAATTCTCAAATTTAAATGCCTTTTAAAATTATCCAAGTTTTCTATTTTACGGTGTAATATCGATTTATCTTGAACCAAAGTCGCTTGAGTCACCTGAGACTTCTGAAATTGAGAGTCCAATACATTTATCTAATTGGGTCTTCAAATCCTCTTTGCATTTGGCAATCCTTAGTGTGTGCTGCTGAATAAGGGGAGAAATTCCCACACAAACCTTGTAGAGAGAGGCTAGGGCTGTCCAGATAGCATCAAGGGTTACCTCTGGAGGCCTCACCAGAGTCGTGACAGCTGGAATTTCCTTTTCCTCTGGTTGACTTCGTATCCTCTCCCTGTTTGACTGGGAGGCCTGGAACAGATCACCCAATGATGTTTCAGCTGTGGTAACCTCCTGCAGTGTCAATTTCCCATGAACACGCCAGGCAACGTAGCTTCCGTAGCGTGATGCAAATCCGAAACTGCAGGATCTCACGGATGTGGGGGCAGCACCAGTCCCGCAGGGCTCAGTGAAACCTCACTCGCAAGGCCCAAACTCTCCTTCACAATTGAGCTAGCCAGAATGTCTGGTTTGGAGATATCATGAAGCAAGTAATTGGTGCTTGCCGCAGTGGAGGGTCTTGTTGCTGCCGGGCATAAGCTGCCAGCTTCCCTCTCCACTTTGGCATAAGGAATAAGAACACAACGAAATACTCAGCCAGGTAATACCAAAACCAAGGGAGGAGCAAAATAACCAACCTCTTCACTCTGATGCCATCTTGATCTCCACATAGTGCATATTTTACAGGTAGGTATACACTTGGGCAAAGAAAGGGAATAGGATTTAATATATCACCTTCTTGTGGTTATAAAATCAAAGCAGTTTACATATTATATACAGGTAATGATTCCTGGTTCTCAGACCATTGCAATAACTGTTAGGCAACTCCTCCACTGCAAAGTAGGTGTACGCATGGGTGGGTAGGGCACAAAGTTAATGCGTGTAACTTATAGAATGCTATAAGCTATGTGCATATCACTGGAATATAGGCACACACATGCCAGCTAAGTACTCACTCCTAAACGCATGCATGCTTATCTGCCTGGTTACACTAGGAAAAAAAAAGTAGGCACCAATTTTACTGTATAGAATAAATGCCACATAGTCAACACTGTTATAGAATTACCTCCTAAATTTTTTAATACGCCCAGTAAATGCAAAAGTCATAGCAACCTGCCAGGTACATTTGGGTATCCTGCCAGAGAAGCTGGATTGGTCACAGGATACAGGGTTTGATGGAGCTTTGATCTGGCTGAGTATAGCAGTTCTTAAGTTCTTATTAAAATGCATGGAAGCAGATTTCAGAAAGACGTTCAACTCAGTACATTGTATGTGGAAGTCCATTTCTCATGTATTTTACAGTGGGTTCTGCTGACATAAGCCTGTTCTAAAATACATGAGTAATAGGAATTCAATGTCCAGCATTAACATCCAATTTACATCTGAATCATCCATACTATGAATGGGGCAAAACAAAAGAGATCAAAGTCTTTATGACATGATAGTAACATCCTTATCATGAAACCGCCACACAGATAGTCAGGTGGAGTAGCCTAGTGGTTAGAAAAGCTGGTTAAGAACTAGGGTGGAGAACCAGAGGGTGCTGGTTCAAATCCCACTGCAGCCCTTTGTAATTTTTTTTTAAATTGTGAGTCTTCTATATAGACAAAAAAAAATACCATGTGTGACTTTCCATACTATCTCCAGTGGAGAATTGATCAATCAGTGCACTTTTCTGTATCCTGGACATGCCAAGTACCAGGTTTAAATACGGACTCCATCATTTTAAACATAAACATCCCTGCCCCTTCTGAAATCAGAGTTGGACATCCATATGTTGGTCCTCCTTAGTCCCTCCCAAAACACGTCCAGACCATGACCACTTGCTGTATGGAGAGACTGCAGTTTTAGACATCCATATCCTGCCTTTATAAAATTGGGATTTGGACATACTGATTTTTAGGCTTCCAAAAGGAGCTTCTAAAATAAGGCCATAGTGTCCTAGCATTCTCTCTGGACACTACGCAAATTCCTGCTATTTACCATGCTCACTCTAAACCTAAGTGGTATTGACCTGCCAACTAGAAACACCACAAAATCTGAACGATGATACCTAAACCTCCACCACTCAAGCAGCAAAGGACTCAAATACAAATCCACTTATGCATCCAGCTTTTCCTACTTAAGCGCACAACTATGGAACGCACTGCCAAAAATAGTAAAAACTATGCCAGACCACCTTAAATTCTGGAAAGCACTAAAAACAGACCTGTTCAAAAGAGCATACCCCACCAACCCAACATAAAAAATACATGGACACCTGCGACACGATGTAACCAAAGAACGTAATGGACATTACCTGACTCCTCCCCCCTCCCTCCATAAATTCCCCCCAATTGTACCTACCATACATGTACCTTATCTACCACAATATCACCTTGTATTCATTCACACCATGTATTTGTTCAGACCGGAATCGGCTAACGCCGTTAACGGTAATATGTAAGCCACATTGAGCCTGCAAAAGGTGGGAAAATGTGGGATACAAATGCAACAAATAAAAAAATAAACATACTTAATTTTCATGCACATACACAATAAGGTCTTGTCAAACTAGTGTAGCGTTCATACTAAGATTTTAAAGGGCTGCTCTATAAGAGGGCACTCACATTTATATACCAGTTGGGCGCATAAGTGTACATACTGTCACATATTCTGTAAAGTCATGCAGAAGTGGCTTAGCAGGTAAGTGTAAGGGGGCATTCATATGAGTGGTAACAGAATTCAAAAATGCCTGACATAAACACAAAGCTTATTGGTGACTAGATGGCAACACCAGTAATTGGGCAGCAAAGCAAGTGGTGGGCAGACTTCTACAGTCTGTGCCCTGACCTTGGCTGCACAGATAGGGCAGTGCTGGGCAGACTTCTACGGTCTGTGCCCTGGTCATAGCTAGACAGATTTGGATGGCTGGAGTGGGACTTCAATGACAAGTTCAGAAGTTGGAGAACAAGGCCTTTTGATGTGAGTTTGTCTTGTTTGATAGACTGAATCTACTATGTTACTATGTTATCCGTGCAACTTATAGAATACACAAATTTGCCACATTTGGGCACCTGCAATTATTTCAGGTCTATGGCTAGTGTAACTGCAAGCAACTAAATGTTAAGTATGCCATATTGAGTTAGTTGGTATCCTATAATGGAATCTGGGCACCTGGATGCTACAATAAAGGTTCTTGCTTATTTTGGAATCCTCCTGGTATTTGCCTTACTTCTTTTGGTTGATGCTCACTGTTCCGTGAGGACTTTGTCTCCCTCCTCCTTTTTTTTACCATCGAATAGGATATCACCATATGGCATCGGGGTACCTATATGGAAGTGCCCACTTATAGAATTGCCCCCTGCATGCATAACATACTTTTGTATATGTATCAGATGGTCTTAACATTAATGCATAGATCTATGCATAATGAAGAGATTCAAGGATCATCACTATCTGTACCTTTGTCAGAAGAAATTGTACGATGTGATACACCCCGGCGAGCCTTCTCAGGAGTAGCCCTCATGCTCTGGAATTTACTCCCAGGGGGCTACATATAACTCAAGACTACATCTACTTCAGGCCGCAGGTGAAAGCCTGGCTCTTCTCCCAAGCCTTTAATACATATGGTGACTGACTATATACTTATTCTGCACCTGGACTAGCTTGCTACACACACTGTAACTCAGATCAGTTCCTTATCTCTTGCTTAACTATTCAACAAACTTGCCTTGACTTTAACTAACCATCAAATTATCCCAAGTGACTCTACCACGCATCTTGTTCCATCATATAACTGCTCTTGGTCTCTCAGCTATATGGTAAGCCGTATTGTAGAAAATCTGTAGCATCATATCTGTTAGTTGAATGTTGTAATGCATGCTTATTAGGTGCATCATTAGTATTATGCCTCTGGTATTTGAATTCTAGTGCTGTCAAATGTGTACATTTTTGATACTGTTTCATGGTAGTTCTATTATTAAGTTTCAATTTACTGTTTTCAAGTTTACCTCATTTATTGTATTTTATGTATATTCTTGTTATTGTACTATTGTTATGCTGCTAACAAAGTTATAAGTTTTGTTAAGCTGTACCTACTGTACACCACCTTGGGTGAATCTCTTCATAAAGGCAGTTAATCCCAATAAAGAATAATATTTTATCTAGAATTAACTCCAAAATTGTACTCTTATTGTTACTTTGATTAACTGCTCTGCAGGCTGAGGAAAGATGGATAATGGAATATAAGCAAACATAAATATACCTATAATCCAGCATTAGTTTCTGACATAATTTCAGTTTTAGAATTATCTCCTTAATTAGATTAAGTATGACATGGTATCAGGTTGGTTAGGCACCTAAAGTTTGGTGCCTGGCACCAACAGTCTGCAGGCCACTGCTGACTGGGCTCAGGTATAGATACTGTTGTTGCAGCCCCTCCCAATAAAACTGAGGCTGATGTAAATATGTAGCTATGGCTCTTGCTGTTCCCAGGGCTGCCGAGAGACTGGGCCGGGCCCGGGGCAAGGCTACCCCCGAGGTTGCCGCCGCCATCCCCCCTCCACCCCCCGAGGTTGCCGTAGCCACTGCTCCCCCTCCACCACTCCCCCCCCCCGAGGTTGCCACAGCCACTGCTCTCCCCTCCACCCCCCCCCCCCCCGAGGTCGCCGCTGCCAGGCCCCCTGCATTGAAATCGCAGTCTCACCTCCGTGAAAGCAGCGCACCTTAACCTTTTTCACAGGAAAGAAAATAGACTTTTTCTTATCACTTTTCTTATTTCAAAAATGGTTGTGCTTCCTTTTAAAACTGTTTTTACTGAAAGATAGCCGTTTTAGGTTTTAAAACAAAAAAAATGCAAGAGCTGACCCCCCTCTTCATGAGAGATCATGCACTAAAAGACTGAAGTGAGATAGAAAAAATGTGTCACAGTCATAGGCTCTTAGCAAACTGTCACAGACTCAGGAACAACATGAGCTCTTGGGCTGCTGTCTAGCACATAGACATACTGAAAAACTAAGGCAGAAGTGCTAACCCTAGCACACAGACAAACAGAAGAACTCAGGCAGAAGTGCTAACCCTAGCACACAGACAGACAGAAAAAACCAAGGCAGAGGTGCCACACAGGCACACTAACTGGGAAACAAGACAAACGTGCTATACAAGCACACCAACTAGGAAACAGGGCAGAAGTGCTACACAAGCACACCGACAAACCTGGAGATCTTTGGCTTTGCAAAGGCCCTGAATGAATGTCCTCACCTTTCTTATGAGGGCCTTCACTGATAATGTCATGACTACAGTAAAAGGGCTTGAAATACACTGAACACCAGAGTGAGGCTTGGAACACACAGGAAGTGGCAGCAGAGGCAACAATGCAAAGAATAGACTGGAGCCACCTCTGAAGCTGATCACTAGAAGACAAGGCGAGATTGAAGAATGGAGTCATGACCACAGTCATGACAAAATGCCAGGGGATCTGCCTTTATGTGAATCTAGTTTTTTTTATTTGGACTTGCTACTGCACAGAGCAAGAAGCCTTGCACTGAACAATTAGGTTGGGCTGTCTGGAAGCAACTGGACCCATGGGTCTGTGCTGCTGATATATAGATTTTGGGTTGAGACAGGGAAGAATTGGGGGGGATAACTTGTAGGCTTGAAATTCACTTGAACATGTTAAGAATTACTATGTACTCTGCTTCTTATTGTGGAATTATTTAATAAAGAAATGTATAAAAAGAATAAAAGGGAGTTGAAACTAAGTTCTGATATTCAGTGCAACAGCCCATTCCTTTCCTGCTGAATCCATGCACAGTGAGTGGCTTCTCCTTCTCCAACTTTCTGGAAATCACTTGACTCAAATTCTTTGGGGAAAATGATGAAATCAGTCTAGGAGAGAAATTCTGCCCCAGTTCTGCTCATTGGTAATATGATATAGGCTTTTATTAGTAGGAGAATCTTAGTAAGATAACTTTCAGCAGGGCTGCCGAGAGGGGGGGACAGGGGGGACAAAAGGGCCCAGCAGCGGGTGGAGGGGGGCCCGGCGACTTCGGGTGGGGAGGGGCGCGACGCGACCTCGGGTGGAGGGGGCGGGGCGTGACGCGACCTCGGGTGGGGGGGGGGCCCGGGGGCGGTCTTGACCCGGTCCCGGCTCTCGGCAGCCCTGACTTTCAGAAACTATTTGCTCTCCTCAGAAATAAAATCAAAATCTCAGTGACAGAGGAGGATTATAATGCTTTTTAATTTTAACTGCCAAGGAAATTATCTCAAAACATTGCAAAAACTTGGTCACAAACTTGTTCAGAGGAAGGCCACATAGAACATTTGAAAACACTGAGGGGGCCAAATTAGCATCATTTTTAGAAGCAGATATCGTGGTCATAACAGGAGCTTGGCTGCAGTAAGAAGACAAACTTAAAACATCCAGAAAAAAATTCATTCTCCTAATCAGGTCAATACAATAATTTTTCAGTATGCAAATCCTAGAAATCAATCCAGCACAACAGAACTAAAATCTAGCATGCAGGTTCGTATTATGCTGCAAACAAAAGAATCAAAATAGAAGGGAAAACATGAACATTTTGGCCTTTCTGACCAATATTGAAAAGAATTGCAGCTGTTAAAGTTGGCTAAAAAGCCTTCTAACTGAAGCTCTATGACACAGACAAGCTAGAGTGCAACAACAGCAGCGACATTGCCCCCACTGCCATAGAACTAGAAACAAAGAAGCATGCTACCAGGGAAGCCAGGCCAGACCATCCAGAGCAGAAGCAACAATATCACTCCACTGCCAGAGTTAGAAAACAAAGTACTAGTATGTCAAGGGAGAAAATTCTAGCAAGCCCAGTATTCTGTTTCCAGCAGCGACCAATCCAAGTCACAAATTCTTGGCAGGATCCCTAAAGAGTAAAACAGATTTCAGATTTTATGCTGCTTATCCAAGGTATAAGCCATGGATTTTCACGTCCATTTAATAATGGCTTGTAGACTTTTCTTTTAGGAACTTGTCCAAACTTTTTAAAAACCCTAATATGCTAATCGCTTTTACCATATTCTCTAGCAATGAATTCCAGAGTATAATTACACATTAGGTGAAGACATTTTTTCTCTGATTTGTTTTACATTTACTACTTAGTCGCTTCATTGCATGCTCCCTAGTCCCCATAGCTGTAAAGCTAGCACGTAATACTAGCACACCAAGGAGCCAGGCCTGAGCAGCTTCAATAGAATCATAGAAACATGACGGCAGATAAAGGCCATATGACCCATCCAGTCTGCCCATCCTCTGTAATCCCTAATTCTTCTTGTTCCTAAGCGATCCCACATGCTTATCCCATGCCTTTTTAAATTCTGGAGCAGTCCTCGACTCCACCACCTCCACCGGGAGACCATTCTATGCCTCCACCACCCTTTCTGTGAAATAATAGTTCCTTAGATTACTCCTAAGCCTGCTCCCTCTTATCTTTGTCATATGCCCCCTCATTCCAGCGATAGCACCGATTTCACCCCTCTGACTGAACTGGGAAAAAAATATCAAGATAATGGGGATCCAGAATTAAGCATCCATAACAGAAGTAATATTGCTCTGCCACAGCATAACCAGAAAGCCAAGAACCAAGACATTAAGGAACCAAGCCATTGCATTTGTGGCTATATCACCCCACCACCAATCTGGAACAGTTTTGTAAAGACAAAGAATAGCATTCTCTGTAGCCAGGTACTCTTTTCTTTGAACAAGTGTTAGGACATGGCTTGATAAAGGATGAGTATCCATTCACTGTGGTCTGCTCATTCTGTCATCTACTATCATCCACCATCTCCCTTTCAGGAGATATAATCAGATATCATCTACTACCTCCCTTTCAGGTTCATCCTATATAATAATTCTCACCTCCAACGTTCTGACTTGCCTGGGACCGTGGCTCATTCCGAGTTGGTCTGCTAGGCTCCGTAGATCAGGCTGACATCACTGTAGCCATTATGATGTCAACTTCAGAACCCGGGGGGAAAAAACATGCCTCACAGCCAATCCATGTCCAGAGGAGGGTCGCTGGACATGGGTGGCTGGGGGGGGCAGGGGAGAGAGGAGGGTCGCTGGACATGGGTGGCTGGAGGGGGGCAGGGGAGAGAGGAGGGTCGCTGGACATGGGTGGCTGCAGTGGGTGCAGGGAGAAAGGAGGGTCACTGGACATGGGTGGCTGGAGGGGGGCAGAGAGAGAGGAGGGTTACTGGACATGGGTGCCTGCAGGGGAGCCGAGGAAAACCTTGCTAGCGCCCGTTTCATTTGTGTCAGAAACGGGCCTTTTTTACTAGTATTTATATATTGCACTTGATATACCGCAATGGGTCATGGGGACATCTATGCAGTTTACATAATAAAATAAAAGTTAAGAAGAGAAGAGAATAGGACCAGAGGCAGGGAGGGGGAGGGGAAAGGTAGGCTAGGAGACCAAAAGTCTCAATAAAAGGGTAGGTGTTGTTGAGTGAGAAAGAGAATTCTCAGCTGCGCAGCCAAAAGTCGGGAGTAAGCAGATGGTTTCTGAGGAGTTTCTTGAATGATTGAACAGATGGTTGGTTTTTAATATGGAGTGGGAGTGAGTGCCAGAGCTGGGAGCCAATATAGCTAAATGCTGTTTCACGAGAAATAGTAAGATGCATTGCTATAGGAGATGCGAGGACAAGAAGATTATTGTAGAGGCGCACAGGCAATGGGAGGGATTATATGGAATAAGGAGCTTATTGGTATAGAGGGGAGCTGCAGCTAGGCAACCCTTGTAGACTAGTAAAAGAAGCTTAAACTTAATGGAGTGGAGATTGGAAGCCAATGTTTGGAGAGGAGAAGTGGTGTAACACGGTCAAAATGCTGAGAGTTATGGAGGAGTTTGACATTGGTGGATTGGATGAGTTGTAAACAATTCAGATGGTACAGGAGAAGACCTGCCTAAAGCGAATTACATTAGTCAAGGTGGGATATGACAAGGGCTAAGTCAAGAGTGCAAAGAAGAGAGGAGAGGAGAAATGGATGGAGAGAACGGATGCAGTGCATGGCGAAGAATAGAACAAACAATGGAGTTAATTTGTGGTTTGAAAGCGAGCGAGCTGTCAAACAATACGCTAAGGATTTTGATTTTATTTTTAAATGGGAAAGGTTTATTGTCAAGTAATAGAATAGGAGGTAAGGAGAAATGAGGATTAGGGAAAATTGATTCACATTTCGAGGCATTGAGGAAAAGCGGGTTCTGCTTTAACCAAGCAAACACACAAAGAAGACAGTCATTTAATGGCATGAGAGACGCAGAAGAACATAAGGATTGCCATACTGGAACAGACCAAAGGTCCATCAAACCCAGCATCCTGTTTCCAACATAGGCCAATCCAGGTTACAAGTACCTGGCAAGATCCCAAAACAGTACAATACATTTTATACTGCTTATCCTAGAATTAAGTAGTGGATTCCCCCCCCCCCCCCCCCCCCAAGTCCATCTTAGTAATGGCTTATGGACTTTTCTTTTAGGAAGTTATCCAAACCTTTTTTTAAACCCCTCTAAGCTGACTGCTTTTACCACATTCTTTGGCAATGAATTCCAGAGAGACCAACATCATGAAGGCATTGGAGCAATAGAGTGTGGTCAACCAAGTCGAAGACTGAAGTGAGAGATCAAGAGATACCAGAACAACAGAGTGGTGTTGGTGCAGATGGTGACATTCACTGCAAGGTTTCTGTATTATAGTTACAGTGGAAGCTAGTATGGTATGGGTAGAGGACATTAGTGAGTTCAAAGTACTGGTCTAATTGAAGAACAAAAGGTTTTCCGTGTATTTTGGAGAAGAAGAGAAGATTGGAGATATGGCAAAAGCTAGAAGTAGAGGCAGTTTCTTAGGGAAAGGGCGGATAAGGGCATGTTTCCAAACAGGGAACTATGATCAGAGAAAAGTTAGTTTCAATGATAAATGGTTTGATCAGGAATTACTTCTTTTGAAAAGGAAATTATGGAAGAAAGATCCTTCTGAGGACAATAAAATTGGTTGGCATATTTGGATTTGTGATTATATGGAAATGATTGCTATCAAGAAGAGGGAGTTTTACTCTAAATTGGTAGGAGGAGAAAAGGTTGTTTTAAAAAAATATTGTAAGAATTATTGGATACTTTTATTAAGGTGGATGATTTAACCAAGCCTAGTGATTTGCACATTCCCACAGCCATGGAACTAGCTTTGTATTTTAAGAATAAGGTAGAAAACATATGGCTGCAGTTATCTACACAATATAATTGTGTTAAGTTTGGTGACAATTGGATGAATCTGTTCTGGCAGGTAGAATATCGGCACATTTTGAGATTTCTATAAATGATTAATAATTTTGCAGAAGTTTACTAAATCATCATATTGTTTGGATGCTTGCCTTGATCATATAATGAGACATGCCACATTGCATTTTCTCCATCTGTTGACTATATAGTTCAATATGCAGTGCAGATGTTTTTCCATCTACTAGGGGAGATACAATCCTAACCCCTATCCCGAAGGATGGTAACATGCAAGAAGTTACTAATTATAGACCTATAGCTTCTATTCCTCTTGTTAAGAAAATGATGGAAGGTTTTGTTATTGAACAGCTCGAGAGGTACCTAGATAAATTTGATGTTTTATATAATTCTCAAGCTGGGTTTCAAAAACTTTTCAGTGCTGAAACAGTGGTGGGTTCCATTGTAGCTTTGGGAAAGATAAAGTTGAGTCAGAGAAATTGTGCTATTTTGGTACAATTCCAATCTCTCCTGTGCATTAGACTTGGTTGACCATGAGATACTGTTGTATATGCTCAGTAGCATTGGAATTCAGGGAACAGTGCTCCATTGGTTCCAAGGATTTCTTACCAATTAGTCCTATAACATCAAGGGCAGAGAGACAATGTCTGAACCTTGGAGGGCACCTTCTGCGGTTCCACAGGGTTCCCCTCTTTCACCAACTTTGCTTAATATTTTGGTGCAGTCATTGGGAGTAGACTTGGAACATGCTAAGTTGTGCTTTTTTATATATGCTGATCATATTTCAGTTCTTTGTTCTGTTTTAGATAACTGGTCTGAGATATATACTGACATTTTAAATTGTTTTACCCTAATCAGACAGCAAAATTTTATTATTGGTAAGGATAGATTTGCTTTTGAGACTTTGTTTCGATTATTAGGGGTTGAATTGGACAGTAATCATATTCGTGTAGGGCTGTACTACCGTCCACCGGGACAGAACGAACAGACAGATGAAGAAATGTTTACAGAAATTAGGAAAGCTGGCAAATTGGGCAGTATTATAATGGTGATTTCAATTACCCCAATATTGACTGGATAAATGTTACATCAAGGAATGCCAGGGTGATGTAATAAATGACTGCTTCTTGGAACAACTGGTCCAGGAACCAACAAGAGGGGAAACCATTTTGGATCTGACCCTTGGTGGTGTGCAGGACATAGTTCAAGGCGTGGCGGTGTTGGGTCCCCTGTGAAAAAGTGATCATAACATGATCAAGTTTGAGCTACTATCTGGCATGAACCCACAAAAGAAATTACTGTAGCTGCATTTAATTTTCAAAAGGGCGACTATAATAAAATGAAGAAAGTGGTTAAAAAGAAGCTAAAAGGATTGTCTACAAAGGTTAGGACACTAAATCAGGTGTGGACATTATTTAAAAATATCATCTTGGAAGCCCAGACCAGATGCATTCCACATATGTGCAAAGGTGGAAAGAAGAGAAAATGACAGCCAGCATGGTTAAAAGGTGACATGAAAGGAGCTATTACAGCCAAGAGCATGTCCTTCAAAGAATGGTGAAAGGACCCCAATGAATAAAATAAGAAGCAACATAAGCACTAGCAAGTCAGTTGCAAAGCATTAATAAAGAAGGCTAAAAGAGAATATGAAGAGAAACTTGCCACACAGGCTAAAACTCTCGGTAGCAACTTTTTCAGGTACATCAAAAGCAGAAAGCCTGTGAAGGAATCCATGGGGACCGTTAGATTACTGTCATGCACCGCCCACCCAAAGGTGTGGGCCAAGTATCTAAAACCAAAGCACTGTCCACCCGAAGATGTGGACTGAGTATCCAAAACTAAAGCACTATGCACCTGAAGGTGTGGATAGAGTGTCCAAAAAAGATAAGGACTCCAATCAAAAGTCCAGCCACAAATAGTCCTTTGGAATCCGCTAGCAGGTAATCCACCTAATGCATATTCCTTGATTCTCTTCAGGCAGTGAAGAGAAAGGACCTTAAAGTCAGCCAGGTGGCAGAATTGGCATTTAGTCTTGATCCCTCCCTTGAGGTTAGGGTGAATTCCCACAATTTCCCAGCATCCCCCCTATGAATATTATACGCAAATTTGGGTTATTTTAATCAGTTCCTGGGCACTTGTCTCTTGTACACAGCTATCAGGGAATTATGTTAACATCTCACAGAAGGGTTAGTCTCCCTCCACCCCACGTACCTTTCCTGACTGCTACTTCATCCGGAACAAGGATCTAAAGTTCTCACCTTAAATGTAAGAGGATGATGTTAGACTAATTCAGATCCATGTAGTGACTCTATACGGTTTTGTTCTAGCCTGCTTCCTGGGCTGCAGGTTCTCGTTCCTCTGTGATGGGATGTACACCCTGTCACATACGTTCCTCCTTCTTTGAAGGACCCTAGGTTCATCGTTAGCTACTCTCTCATCATCTGCCCAGGATCCCTTCCTGGATATATAGTCTGCATTGGCGTGCTCCCTACCGGCCAGATGCTCCACTGAAAAGACATAGGCCTGAAGCACCAGATACCATCTCATCAGTCTGGTGGTGATGTTTTTCGTCAGGCCCAACCATGTCAGTGGAGCATGGTCAGTCACTATCATGAATTGCCTTCCTAATAGGTAGTACCGAAGAGTCTCGATGACCCTTTTGACAGCCAGGCACTCCTTTTCCGTGGTGGAGTATTTTTGTTCTGTTTCTGAGAGTTTTCTACTAATATACATGACTGGGTGTTCTTCCTCCCCTTTTCCTTAGCTCAGGACAGCCCCAAGCCCTACCCCAGAGGCGTCCATTTATTAGGTAAATTTCTGCCCAATGTCAATGTTTCTTAGCACTGGTTCCTTACAAAGGGCTTCCTTTAGATTTTTAAACGCTTGCTCCACAGTCCAATCCCAAACCAGCTGGTTTGGCCGGGTGTTCTTTAATAGGGTCATGAGAGCAGCAGCCTTCCCTGAAAATTGGGGAATGAATTTTCAGAAATACCCTATCATACCCAGGAAGACCCTCAGTTGTTTCTTTGTCCAGGGTACTTTTTGACTTTCTGGACAGGACCGGCAGTATTCCCTTACCTCCTCATAAACCTTTGGCCAGAAGAATCATTGTATACTGCAGGCCACTGTCCCATGCTCCCCCAAAATGACCTTCCAATGGGTGTGCATGGGCTAGGGTCAGCAGGGTTCTTCTAAACACTTCAGGTATTAATAGTTGTACATGTTCCCCCTTTTCTTTTTTATTGACTACCTGATACAGAAGGTTATTCCTCCTAATAAAGTGTGGTTCATTATTGGCCTCCCTGTCCCCAGGATCACTTACTTTGTCCCAACATTCTGTCAGTGAGGGATCCCTTGCCTGCTCCTCTGGAAAACAATGAAACTGATTCATAACTTCCTCTCCCAAAGCTTCTACCGTACCTGGAGGAATTAACCCTTTCCATTTCTCAGCTCTTCTTTTAATCCTACTTTTCCTATTCTTCCCCAGTTCTTTGACCACATTCTGTGCAGTAAAGGGGAATATTTCTCCTAACTGAAACCCTTCTGGTTCTGGTGGGGAATAATCACTGACTCGCATGGACATGCACGCCTCCTTTGGGGTAAGGACTGCCTTCATCCCAACCCAGTCTCTCCCCGGATCAGAGGAAAGGGCAATTTTTCTACAACTTCTATCTTTTGGGGCTGTGTCCTTCCTTCCCAAGTTACCCCTATCTTATAGATGGGTTCCTGTTTGATGTGTCCATGCACAAATTGTACTTGTACAATCCCACTAAAGTGTCTTTCTTTGCTTCCTATTTGTAGGGTCCTGGCTAAAGCTCCAGACATGAAGGACTGATTACTCCCAGCATCTAACAAGGCTTCCAGAATTACTCCAGTCACTCTTACCTCTGTCTTTATAGCCTGGCCCTGACTTCCTGGGACAAGTGATGACTGCACAGATATGGACAGCTCCTTTTCGGGGGTTAGGAGTCCAGTCTCTTTTAAAATGTCCCTGTACTCTACAAGTGTAACACCTATAACTGGAGCATGTTTCTTGGCAGGGATGACTGCTCACGCTGTCCCAATTTACTTTGTCCAGTTCCCCAGATAAAGGGTCCTCCCTTATCCTTATAATCCCCAGCCTTCTCTCTAGGGTTTTTAGTTATTATATTTTTTCCTGCTAGGGACGTTTGGGATTTCTTAAGGGTGGGGAACCCCCTGTTTCTGACTCCATCCTTATTTAGCCTCCATATATTTCTCCACCAGCAAGGTAGCCTCCTCAACTGATCCTGGTCCTTGCCTAGTAACCCAGGATTTTACAGGAGATGGTAAAATGGTCAGAAATTTTTCCAAGACTGTGAATTTGAGGGGATTTCTGGGCAGGTTCCAACCCTTGAGAGGCTGAATCCATCAACCGCTGTACCACTGTCTGAGGTTGATCCCCTTTCTGAAAGGTCTGGGCCTTAAACTTCCTGCGATAGATTTCTGCTGTGAGGCCCAATCTATCCTGAATAGTGGCCTTCACTTCTCTATAGTCCATGGCCCAGGTGGTATCTAAAGCTCTGTAAGCAGCTTGGGCCTCCCCTATTAAATAGGGTGCCAAAATGACTTCCCATTGGTCCAAGGGTCACTGTGCAGCCATGGCCACATGCTCAAAAATAGTCAAAAATGCCTCTGGGTCATCCTCCAGTCCCATCTTAGTAAGAGACAGCCCACTAGGCCAGTCTGCCCGAGAGAACCCAACTACTCCATCAGACCACCTCACCTCAGAGTCCTGTTGGTTCTCTCGGTTCTGCGGTCCAGACGCAAGGTTGTGCAGTTCCAAGGCTTATGTCTCTAACAACTGCAGCAATGGTCGCTTCTGTTGTACCTGCTGCTCAAGGGTCTTAGCCAACCGGAGGTCCATTGCCTCTTGCTGGGCCTTCATTAGTTCAACGACCCATTTCATGAAGGCTTCCGACGCCATCTTCCTGAAAAAAATCGAAGCAAGTGCTGCTTCTCAAACTCAGGGCTTTTAAGTATTTGGCTTCCACCCAAGCCCTCTGTAGAACCCTTACTTTTTATCCTCAGCCTCTAACCCCGAGGTACTCTTACCAGCAGTACAGGTGAGCCTGTGCTCTGCAAGGATCCTTGGGCTATTGGTCACTGCATGTGGTCCGGTTGATCCCACTCCTGATACCACTTGTCATGCTCTGCCCACCTGAAAGGATGGGCTGAGTATCCAAAACCAAAGCACTGTCCACCCAAAGGTGTGGACCGAGTATCCAAAACTGAAGAACCGTCCACAATTCCCCAGCATTCACCTATGTATATTATATGCAAATTTGGGTTATTTTAATCAGTTCCTGGGCACTTGTCTCTTGTATCCAGCTATCATGGAATTATGTTAGCATCTCACAGAAAGGATAATATTCCACCGTCATCTCCCACATAGCTTCCATGACTGCTACTTCCTCCCGCACAGGGGTCTAAAGTTCTCACCTTAAATGTAAGGGGATGCTGTGAGACTATCTCAGATCCATGTCGTGACTCTATATGATTTTGTTCTAGTCTGGTTTCTGGGCTGGAGGTTCTCTCTTCTCTATGATGGGACATACACCCTTTCACAATCATGAAGGAGCAAAAGGGACACTCAGGAAGCTTAGTCTTTTCAGGTTGCTCAAAGGCTGCTTTGAGACAATTACAGATTGTGCAAAACAGTGTGATAAGACTGATCTTTTCTCTTGGTTAGTTTACTTCTATAACCCCTTATATGTTAGAATTGCATTGGCTCCCAATTGAAGCATGGGTGAAATTTAAATGAGAGAATTTGGTTTTTAAAATGTTGTATGGCAGATGTGATTAATGAGTACACAAATTAGTGAGAATAACTGAGGCTCTAAAGTTCTAATATAAATAAACTATATGATGAGTCCAGTAATAATGCAAAAATATATACTTTAAAATAAAATGATGAAATGACTTCAAAACACCCAAACGCCTACTGCAACTTCGGCGTCTTTCACTGGAGTTGTGGTATTCATCATATGTCTAAAAGCCTCTTAGCACACTATTTTTTTGGTTTTATTTTATTTGCTTATCCTTTATTCAAACAATTTTTATTTTTACTTATTTTAAAATTACTCTTCCTTGACAACTTGTTCTGCTTATTGAAGAATAGTCCTCTGTTCCACTTGGACACATCAGAAATGCTATCTGACATGTGGAGGGGCATAATTGAACGGGGATGACCATCTCTAAGGGACGTCCCAGGAAAGGGGTGGGGAAACCAATATTATCGAAACAAGATGGGCGTCCATCTTTTGTTTCAATAATACGGTCAGGGAAGCCCAAATCTCAACATTTAGGTCGACCTTAGAGATGGTCGACCTAAATGTTGAGATGGTCGACCTTAGAGATGCGAAGATAGCCAATAGAGTGGATACCCTGGAGGGAGTTGAAACCATGAGAAGGGATCTCCAAATGTTAGAAGAATGGTCAAGGGTCTGGCAGTTAAAATGTGGAGGGGCATAATCGAATGGGGCGAACAAGTTTTCCTGAGGGCGTCCGCACAGGACGGCCCCGTGAAGGGGCAGGGAAACCACCATTATCGAAACAAGATGGGCGTCTATCTTTCATTTTGATAATACGGTCGGGGACGCCCAAATCTCAACATTTAGGTCGACCTTAGAGATGGTCGACCTAAATGTTGAGATGGTCGACCTTGGAAATGGTTGTCCCCGGTTTTCGGCGATAATGGAAACCGAGGACACCCATCTGAGAAACGACCAAATCCAAGCCATTTGGTCATGGGAGGAGCCAGCATTCATAGTGCACTGGTCCCCCTGTGTTCAATTAGAAAATCATGGGATAGGAGGCAGTATCCCGATTAAAAACTATTTAATGGACAGAAAACAGACAGTAGGTTCAACTGGTCAATATTCTTAATGGAGAAGGGTAAATATTGGGGCTCTCCAAGGGTCTGTACTGGGACCGCTGCTTTTTAACATATTTCTATAGTTCATATAGTTCTGGAATCACTACGTCCAATCTCGTGCTAAAAAATAAAATATTTTTCAGTGTGAGGGGCATGTTTGGGGGTGAAGAGTAGGCGTGCCCTGCACTAATTGGTTAGCACAGACATACTGCCGCATGCTGCCGATTATCATAAGGTTAGCACATGAGCTCTTACCACCCTTCATGGGACGCCCTGCAAGGACGTCCTCCGGAAAACATGGGCGCCCCATTCAATTATGCCCCTCCACATGTCATCAGCAAATTTAATTGCTTCACTAGTTACTCCCATCTCTAGATCATGTATAATTTATGTTAAAAAGCAAACTGGGAAACCCATTATTATTGTGTTCTCCAGTTTGTTAGTCTCCCTAATTTCTGATAACATTTTTATATCTGTATTCATCCTGGCCAGGTGGACAGAAGTACACTCCTATAACTATCCTTTTCCCATGGCCTTCCATAACATATGATGCTACAATTCCACCAATTCGATCCACTCTATCACTACAATATAATTTGTACCCTGGTATGACAGTGTCCCACTGGTTATCCTTCTTCTCAGAGATGCCTATTCTACCTAATTTTTCATTTAGTGCAATATTTTCTAACTCTCCCATCTTATTTCTTAGCCTTCTGGCATTTGCATATAAACATTTCAAAAAAATGTTTGTTTTTACTATTTATATCTTGCTCAGCAGTTGACAAGTGATAATTTGCAATCTTGAAAATCTGTCTGCTTTTTATTTAAATACACCTGATCTACTATGGTCTCTATTGCAACCTCTCTATTGGGATACCCTCTCTTCCCTGTTTTACATATAGTAAATGACGGCAGATAAAAACCTGTACAGTCCATCCAGTCTGCCCAACAAGATAAACTCATTTTACATGGTATGTGATACTTTATACCCGAGTTTGATTTGTCCTTGCCATTCTCAGGGCATAAACCATAGAAGTCTGCCCAGCACTGTTCTTGTTCTAAAAGTTCTGAAGCTTAATGTCGATGCCCCTTAAAATTTGCACTCTAGCCCATCCCTATCTATTCAGTCATGATCAAGGCATAGACCATAGAAGTCTGCCCAGTCTGCCCACCACTGGTTTTGCTTCCCAATTACCGGTGTTGCCGCCCAATCTCTGCTAAGATTCTGTGGATCCTTTCCTTCTAAACAGGATTTCTTTGTGTTTATCCCATGCATGTTTGAATTCCATTACCGTTTTTATCTCCACCACCTCCTGCAGGAGGGCATTCTGCGTTTGGTGATCTTTGAAAGATACCTTGTTCCAAACCATGAACTTTTGAATTACTGTCAGCCTTCTCCCAGTTTCTAGTTTAAAAGCTTTTCTATCTCCTTTTTAAATGTTGATGACAGTAGCCTAGTCCCACCCTGGTTAAGGTGGAGCCCATCATTCCAGAATAGGCTCCCTTTTCCACAGAATGTTCCCAGTTCCTTACAGATCTCAAACCTTCCTCCCTGCACCATCGCCTCATCCACACATTGAGACTCTGGAGCTCTGCCTGTCTCTTAGGTCCTGCTTGTGGAACAGGGAGCACTTCTGAAAATGTTACCCTAGAGCAGTGATAGTGAACCTATGGCATGCATGCCAATGAGGGCACGCAGAGCCCTCTCTGTTGGCACGCGCGCCGTCGCTGGTCCGTCCGCCCGCCTTCCCACCCACCCACCCACCCACCAAGCACCAGGCCGGCGGTCCCTCCGAGCATCAGGGCCCCCCCTCTCCGAAATTTAAAAGACATAACCTGGTCAGGGTTAAGGCGGCGTCGGCAGCGGCAGAAAAAAGTGTGTTGTTTGCTCGGCGCGCCTTCGGCCTTCCCGTCTGTCTCTCAAGCTCTGGTCCCGCCCTCATTTCCTGTTTCAACAAGGGCGGGACCAGAGCTTGAGAGACAGAAGGGAAGGCCGAAGGCGCGCTGAGCAAACAACACACTTTCCGCTGCCAACACCACCTTAAACCCAACCAGGGCTGCCTTTTAAATTTCAGAGGAGGGGGGCCCTGGTGCTCGGAGGGAGGGATGGAGGCTGGGTGCTGGGTGGGAGAGAGGCCTGCCTGATGCTGGATGCTGGGTGGGAAGAAGGCCTGATGCTGGGTGGGAGAGAGGCTTGGTGAGAGGGAGGCCTGCTGCTTGGTGGGAGGGAGGCCTGATGCTGGGTGCTGGGAGGGAGGGAGGCCTGATGCTGGGTGCTTGGTGGGAGGGAGGGAGGCCTGGTGGGAGGGAGGCCTGATGCTAGGTGCTGGGAGGAAGGGAGGGAGGCCTGGTGCTAGGTGGGAGGGATGCCTGGTGCTTGGTGGCAGGGAGGCCTGCCTGGTGCTGGGAGGGCAGGGAGGCCTGGTGCTGGGAGGGAGGGAGGGAGGGAGTGGTGCCTGGTGCTGGGTGGGAGGGAGGGAGTGATGCCTGATGCTGGGAGGGAGGAATGCTTGATGCTGGGTGGGAGGGAGGGACGGGTGCCTGGTGCTGGGTGGGAGGGAGGCCTGGTGCTTGGTGCTTGGTGGAAGGGAGGGGTGCCTGGTGCTGGGTGGGAGGCCTGGTGCTTGGTGCTGGGTGGAAGGGAGGGGTGCCTGGTGCTGGGTGGGAGGCCTGCCTGGTGCTGATAGAGAGGGCGGGAGGGAGGGCAGAGGGGAGAGGACGGTGGCTGGACATGGGTGGTTGGAGGGGAGAGGAGGGTGGCTGGACATGGGTGGATGGAAGAGAGGGCAGGGGGGAGAGGAGGGCAAGAAATGAAGAAGAAAGGAGGAAAGTAAAGAAATAAATGGAAGGGAAGCCCTGGAAACGGAGTTAAGAGAACAGATAGAGAGCAGCAGATTCAGAGACTCGGACCAATATGGATAGAAAAACAAAATCACCAGACAACAAAGGTAGAAAAAATCATTTTATTTTCATTTTAGTGTTTGGAATTTGTCCAATTTGAGAATTTCCATCTGCTGTCTTATTTTGCACTGGGTATAGTGGAGCTGTAACAGCTTACAGAAATGATTTATAATGAAAAAAAATCATGTTATTTTTTCTCCTATACTAGTATAATATTTTCAATGATGTCTGTTTATATGCGCCATGGCTGGTGTAAGGGGTGTGGCTTTCATAGGGGTGGAGTCATATGTGGTGACCCCGCCCATAATGAGTACCGGCACCTGCGATAAATAATTAGATTTTGGGTTGCTGTTTGGGCACTCGGTCTCTGAAAGGTTCGCTATCACTGCCCTAGAGGATCTGGATTTGAGCTTTCTACCTAAGAGCATACATTTGGCTTCCAGAACTTCCATCCCACATTTTCCTATGTCATTGGTACCCACATGTACCAAGACAGCCGGTGATGCATGAGGTCCGCCGCTTTCGTATCAGGCAGGAAAGTGACCAGGCGATCCTCATGTCCACCAGCCACCCAGCTAGCTACATGCCTAATAATCGAATCACCAACTACAACAGCCATCCTAACCCTTCCCTCCTGTGCAGAAGCTCCTGCAGACAAATCCTTGGTATGAAAGGATATTGCATTTGCTGGTGGGCTGGTCCTGGCTACAGGATTATTTCCACCTTCACCAGTGGGATGCTCTCATTTTAGTGGACCTTCCTCCTCCAAGGCATCTCACAGGCTGCTAGACTGGACGTGGGACTTCTCTGCAACATCCCTGTAGGCCTCCTCTATGTTCCTCTCTGTCTCCCTTAGTTCCTCTTAAGTCTGCTACTCTAGCCTCAAGAGAACAGACTCATTCTCTGAAAGCTAGGAGCTCTTTGCATCGAACACACACAATAATCAAGTAACAGTTTAGCAATTTGTAGCCCTCTTTAAATGCTCAGTTGATAACTGTACTAGAGTAAGATTTATTCAAAAATCCAAAGTAGCACAAGAAGCTGGGATGACAATGTTTGCAGGACAAGCTCACCAAAAACGATTGAGCCAACAGGGATGTGTCTGGTTGGCCTTCCTTAAATAGGGTCATTGATAAGATATACCTCTTACTGGACTCCTTTATTGGCAGGCTGCTACTACTTGTACTACTTGTGCTACTACTTGTGGTTATGTTGTCCACTAGCTCCCAATTGTGTTGTTTTACTCTATAACTTCCACTCCTCCAGATAATGTTGGCAGCCCGAAAAGTATTTTAGAGTCCAGTTTGACCTGTGCAAGGAATCCCTGGCAACCTCTACAGTCACTGGTGGTAGGACAGGGCACACCAATCCAGGAAGGAGTTTTGTTGTTTTAGGGTGGATATGGAGGTTTGTTGAAAGTTACTCATGAAGGGCCTCTGGGTTTATTTGTTCTTGGATCACAAAAATAACATCTGCTTGAGCTTTGGCATGGATCTATTAGATACTACATGAAGAGGAACATTCACATGTCAAGGATAGAACATGGAGAATTCCCATAGTATTCTACCATAGGCTTCTTGTAAAACAGGTGCAGGATGCATGTATAAGTCTCTCTACATTGTGAAAGCTTGGTGGATGAATGCTATGAATTATAATATGTAAATTTTGCCATGGGAAGTAACAGTCCAATTTTTTTGGGTGATAGTTAGAAAAGCATCGTTGATATTACTCTAAGGCCTGGTTTGTATATTCTTTTTGTCTGATAGATTGTGAACAGTAGGTTGAAGACAAATGGATCTATATGTCTAAAAGCTTCATTACATCTCTCCAGAATTATGCACTGAACTTGGTACACTGATCTGAGACTGTGTGAGAAATCAATCTGTGAATATGGACCAGACCAGTATATCTAACATTTCACATATAGATGAGTGGCAGTCAGCAGCAATGAAGTGGACCATCTGGAGAATGAGTTTAACTAGAAAAATTGTTGATTTGCCTTGCATTACCAGTAAGCCAGTGAGGAAATCCATTCCCAGGGTTTAGAAGGTGTAGGTAGCAGCATTAGTAGTCCATGGTGCTATCCCACGGCATTGGAGCCGACTCTGTGGGTGCTGTGGGTGCTTGAGCACCCCCAATATTAAGAAAATTCCTTGTATGTGTCCAGGGAAAGGTTATTTCCATTGGACTTAGCACCCCCAACAATTTTGAAAAGTTGGCTTCTATGTCCCACGGTACCTTATTTTGAGTACAGACTTTACAGGACCCAATATTTTCTTGGATATTTTGTCCCTACCCTGGCCACCAGAAGCATGTGCCAATTAATTCTCTGGTCCTACGAATTCCAGCGTGATCTGCTTGTAAGGTATCATGGAAGCTGCAAAGTACTTCCAAACGTGCTTGTACCCTTGAGTATACCAAGCTTGTCTTTCTTGTACAGGAGTTGTTGATACCAGTTCCAACCCATCTTCTCTCCCAATCTTGTCATTCCCCATTCCCTGCTGTGGGTCTTGTGCAAACTCACCCATACATACTCCAGGATATCCATTCTATAGGTCCCAGGAGGAAGTCTTCTGAGTGGAGGATTGTGATAGGAAACTTGGGTTAGGGTGCAAGATCTCCTTCTTTCTAGAAGAGGGCATTGGCCTTGTTGTTTGGAGTATCCAGTCAGTAGGCAAGACAAAATCAAAACAGGCACCAAAAAGCAACCAGTATACTTGCCTAGAGTTCATATTTTGTGATTTCTTGTTAAACTCCAGATTCTTATGGTCCATGTAGACCTTGATTTGGCAGCATGCTCCCTCAAAAAGGAATGGATTTAACTCATACTTATTTCAGTTGTAGCTCTAGGAGAGTTATATTCAGGTACAGTAGGTAGTCTTTTCCCAAGAGGGCTTACTATCTAACTATTTTTATCTGAAGCAATGAAGGGTTAAGTGATTTGACCAAGATCACAAAGTGACAGTGGTTCTCAGCCTGCTGCTCTAACCATTACACTACTAAGGTGGTGCCATTCTTTGAAGGCAGTTTTAATGGCCAATAACTCCTTGTCATTGATTTAATTTTTCACTGCTACAGTCAGCTTCTGGTAGTAGAATGCAAATGAATGGAGAAGATTCCCAGTGTCTTCTGCTGGAAAAGTAGAGCACCTTGCTCTTCTGGAAGCATCAGCTTCCACTATAAAGGGCTGTTCTGGATCAGGATGGGAATGGAAGTAAACACGATCTTGAGGCTATCAAATGCCTAGTGTTGCTCTAGGCTCCACTTGAATGGGATCCTCTTCTTCAGGATGTCCTTTTTGGAGCAGTTGATAAAATATTGATAAAACCGCTTCTCCTTGCAATGTACTCATATGCCAGATATCCAGGTGAAAATACTGGCTTCCTAAAATAAGGCTCTATACATTTATGTGAGATACATTTCATTTCATTATACTTATATACCACTAACACCACAGGGTTCAAAGTGGTTTACAATGTGAAGACATAACCAGGGCAAACTGCTGGGGAGACCTATCAAACAAATTTCTTAGTAAGTGAAGTCTTTAATTTTCTTTTAAATGTGTAATTGCAGGTATTTACTTGTGCAAATAACAAATAGGGCTTTTTAAAATAAAGGCCGTAAACTCTTTTTTTTAATGTGGCAAAGTCTAATAATGCAAAAGTTAATAAATCTCAGCACCCCACTACTCTACATAGCACTGTGTAATACTGTATATGCAATGCAAAACACTCTTGCTGCAAAAATGTTTATTCACACTAATGCACCAAAGTCAGTTTATTCCTTTGAATTTCTGTTTGTAGATGGTTTAATTGATTGTATGGATCCTGATTGCTGCTTACAGACTTCCTGTCAAAATCAGCCTTATTGTCGAGGCCTACCTGATCCTGAAGACATTATCAGCCAAAATCAGCAATCGCCATCTCAGCAAGCTGCCAGATCTTTTTATGATAGAATCAATTTCCTTACGGGACCTGACAGCACCCATGTAATACCAGGAGATAGCCCTTTCAATAAGAGGTAAATTTGTCACTGTTTTACAATTGGTGGGGGGAGGAGTACTTTTATAACTGCTTGCACTGTTGAAAATGTATTCATGTACTTCCACTCTACAGGTTTTGAAGGATTTTCAAAGTAAAAGTATGCATATACTTTCACTTTGGAAAACTATCCCAGGAAAAATAAGGTATACTTTTATATCTACTAATTTGTGCAGATAATTTTTCTGAGTAAATATGTAAGCCAAAGTATGGTTGTAGTTCTAAACCCCACCCCGACCCTGCCACCCAGAACATTTCCCCCTAGAGGAAGTAAATGATACCACATGCATACTTTTACCCACACCTATTGCAAGCAATTGTATTAAAGTCAATTACCATGGTCATTCAGTTTTGCCCATTGAAAAAGCTTTGAAAATTACTCTTAGGCTGCCTTTTTATAAAATTACTCCAGTGTCAGAGTTGGGAAGAATGTTGCCTCTTTTATAAAGGTCCCAAATTGATGCACAAAATATTCAATAATACCTAGGAGTTTATAAGTATATTACCACAATAATTAAATCTACTGACCTTTTTAACTCATTAGTGCCCACTGTTCTCATATAGGAACAAATCAATTTGTTCCCATGTGGATTCTTATGGGAACTTTGGGCACTAATGGGTTAAAATAATGCAGGTTTTAAGCAGAGCTGTGGAGTCGGTATAGCAAAGCTTCGACTTCCAACTCCTCTGTATTTTTACATTCTGACTCCTACTGATATTAGGCTTTAATTTTTTTGCTCTGGATCTAAGAAGGAGCTGATGGCATGGGGGTAGGCATAGGAGAAATGGAAGCACAGTGGTCCAAGCTGAAAGCTGCTATAAATATGGCAACAGATATTTATGCTAGGAAAGTAAACAAAAACAAGAAAAACAGGTTAAAAAAAAGCCTATATGGTTCTCCAAACAAGTGGCTGAAAAAATAAGGGCTAAAGAGGCTGCATTCAAGAAATACAGATGAACATAAGAAAAGGATCATGGAAAAAAGATTATCAGATTAAACTCAAAGAATTGAAGAAGTAAATACAGCTAATGAAAGCACAGGCAGAAGAAAAAAATGGTTAAAGATGTAAAGAGAGATGACAAGACCTTTTTCAGATATATTGGAGAAAGGAGAAAAGCTAGGAATGGAATTGTAAGACTGAAAGATTCTGAGAATGGATATGTGATGAGGATAAAGTGAACATACTAAACAAATACTTCTCTTTGGTGATCATGAAAAAAATCCTAGAGAAGGACCGCAGTTGGCTGCCGAGGGTATATCTGGGAATGGAGTTGATATTGCACCGTTCATGGAAGAAAGCGTTTATTAACAACTTGAAAATCTGAAAGCAGACAAAGCTATGGGGATGGATGGAATACATCCCAGGATACTAAGGGAGCTCACAGAAATCCTGGTGGTACCTCTTAAGGATTTATTTAATAGATCTTTAGAGATGGGAGAGGTTTCGTGGGATTGGAGATGAGCTGATGTGGTCCCTCTTTACAAAAGCGGGGACAGGAAAGAAGTGGGGAAACTACAAGCCGGTAAGCCTTACGTCAGTGGTAGGAAAAATAGTGAAGTCCCTATTGAAGGAAAAAGTAGTTAACTTTCTAGAATCCAACAGGTTGCAGGATATGAGGCAATGTGGCTTTACCAAAGGAAAATCCTGCCAAACAAATCTGATTGATTTCTTTGACTGGGTGACCAAAGAACTGGATAAAGGACATGCGCAGATGTAATCTACTTGGATTTCAGCAAAACCTTTGATATGGTCACTCACAGAAGACTCATGCATAAGCTTGAATGGGCTGAATTTAGGACCCGATTAGAAACTGGTTGACCAACAGCCAGCAAAGGGTGGTGGTTAAATGGAATTCACTCAGAGGAAAGGAAGGTCATTAATAGAGAGCATCAGGTGTCGGTACTGGGGCCGATTCTGTTTAATATATTTGTGAGAGACATTGTTGAAGGATTAGAAGGAAAAATTTATCTTTTTGCAGATGGCATGAAGATAGCCAATAGAGTGGATACCCTGGAGGGAGTAGAAACCATGAGAAGCGATCTCTAAAAATTAGAAGAATGGTCAAGGTCTGGCAGTTTTTAATTCTCTATACTTAAGAAGCCTGTATTAAATTTCAATAGATGAATCAATAATTTACTAAAATATTTTTTCAAATAATTTAAAAACTCCAAATTTAAAGTACTTTAAAGTGATTGGTGCCCACAGTGATCACAGATAAATGATTTTTATTTGTGGTGAACGGATTTTTATGGACTGATTATTGAGAGCTGCGTTATATCACACTATTTTGAATTAATGGTTAGGGGTTTTCCCCTAATATAGAGTAAAAGCAGGCAGGGTTGGACATTCTGGTGCATTGAACACCATTGAAGATCACTCTTCAAATGTGTGATATTATGATCACTGTGAGCACTAATTATTTTAAAGTACTTTAACTTTGGAGTTTTAAAATAATTTGGAAAAATATTTTAGTAAACAATTGATTCATCTATTGAAATTAACCATGTTTCTTAAGTATATAGAATAGATACTTATAGAAACCAAAGCCAATACGGTACCCCAGAATATTTTGAGAGTTAAAATTTAATGCCAAGAAGTGCAGAGTGATGTACTTGGGGTGCAGAAATCCAAAGGAGATGTACCATTTAGGAGGAGAAAGATTGATAAGCACAGCTCAGGAGAGGGACCTTGGGGTGATTGTTTTATTACCTTGAGATCCTCGGACACAATGTGACAAAGTGGTGGCCATGGCCAGAAGATATTAGGCTACATAGAGAGGGGTATAACCAGCAGAAGAAAAGTGGTGTTGATGCCCCTGTACAAGGTGTTGGTGAGGCCTCAACTGGAGTACTGTATTAGTTTTGGAGGCCGTGTCTTGCCAAGGTCGTAAAAAGACTTGAAGTCTGTCCTAATTAGATTGTAAACTCTGTCGAGCAGGGACTGTCTCTTCATGTTCAAGTGTACAGCGCTGCGTATGTCTAGTAGCGCTATAGAAATGATAAGTAGTAGTTTGCATCACAAAACATATGAGGAGAGACTTGAGGACCTGAACATGTGTGTACCCTGGAGGAAAAGAGAGATAGGAATGATATAATACAAATATATGAAAGGTATTAATCTACAAACAAATGTTTTCCAGAGACCGGAAGGACATGAATTAGGGTTGCGGGGGGGGGGGGGGGGGGGGGGAACTCAGGAATAATTTCAGGAAGTACTTTTTCACAGAGAGGCTAGTAGATACCTGGAACACCCTCCCGTGGGAGGTGGTGGAGATGAAAACAGTAATGGAATTAAACAATGTATGGGATAAACATTTCCAGCCCAAACTCTCTTTTCCACCACAAGTATGTAGAAGAATGGGGAAGCAGTTATTCTTGCTGTCCCCACTTCCAGTGTGTCTTTTGCTAAGCACAGGGGCATCAACACCTCCTTTCTTCTGCTGGTTATACCCCTCTCTATGCAGCCTAGCATCTTCTGGCCATGGCCACAACCTTGTCACATTGTTTCATCACCTTGAGATCCTCAGACACAATCACCCCTAGGTCCCTCTCCTAAGCTGTGCTTATCAATCTTTCTCCTCCTATCTGGTACATCTCCTTTGGATTTCTGTACCCCAAGTGCATCACTCTGCACTTCTTGCCATTAAATTTTAACTCTCAAAATATTCTGGGGTACTGTATTGTCTTTGGTTTCTATAAATATCTATTCTATATACTTAAGAAACCTGTTTAATTTCAATAGATGAATCAATAGTTTACTAAAATATTTTTCCAAATTATTTTAAAACTCCGAATTTAAAGTACTTTAAAGTGATTGGTGCTCAGAGTGATCACAGTACTCATATCATCATGCACTCTTTTGAATAAGGTTTTGTGCTTTGGACGTTTTGTTTTTGGTCCATTTTCGAAAAAAAACCTGAATAAGTGTAAAACATAGAGATTCATGCCATCACCGCCTTGAGTGAATTCCTTCAAAAAGCGGTAAATAAATCCGAATAAATAAAATTGGGATGTAGGAGGATCCAACAATTTA
Organism: Microcaecilia unicolor; assembly: GCF_901765095.1. Lineage (NCBI taxonomy): Eukaryota > Metazoa > Chordata > Amphibia > Gymnophiona > Siphonopidae > Microcaecilia > Microcaecilia unicolor. The sequence goes on along the minus strand of NC_044032.1, from coordinate 577,650,681 downwards.
GTAGACTGATCCCCCAGACATCCCAGGACAGCAGCTGGGCACCCTAGAGGGCACTACTGCGTACTTCATAAAAATGTTCCCAGGTATACATCTCACTTTTGCTCCCTGAGCCCCCCAAAACCCATCCAAAACCCACACCCTTATGGGTGAAGGGGGTCACCTATATGTGGGTACAGTATGGTTTTGTTGACTTTGGGAGGGGTCACAGTTTCTACCACAAGTGTGACAGGTAAAGGGAGATAGGGACCCGAGTCCCCCACACCATTGTGCACTGCACCGACCACTACACTACTCCAGGGACCTGCATTTTGCTGTAATAGAACTGGCTTTAACATCTGAGGTTGTCATAGAGGCTGGTAAGTCATATTGTTGTTCACATTTTTGGGGGGGTGAGAGGGGGTCAGTGACTACAGGGGGGGGGTATTGAGGGGTCACACTTGATTGTCTCCAGTGGTCATATTATTACTACTACTATTACTTATCATTTCTATAGCGCTACTAGACGTACACAGCGCTGTATACTGGACATGAAGAGACAGTCCCTGCTCGACAGAGCTTACAATCTAATTGGTCATCTGGTCATTTAGGGCACCTGTTTGTGCCTTACTCTCTATATTAACAGGTCTATCTCAGAATGTCTTAGCTTTAGTCCTGGACGGTTTTGTTTTGTTCCATTATAACTGAAAAATGTCCAAGTCTTAGGAATGCTCAAATCCCACCCTTACGTCGCCTCTGACATGCCTCCTTGAGATTCGGACACACTGCAGAAGAACAGCATAGAAAAATGTCTGAAAAATTGGTTTTGAAAATACTGATTTGGATGTTTTTGTGAGAAAAACGTCCAATTGCTGCTTTTTGCCACTTTTTAGGCGTTTTTTTTCTCTTTCGAAAATGAGCCCCAGTGTCTAGCAGTGTAGGTACTGTTTGTTGCCGTTATCATTAAAAGTTTAATATAATATGTTTGTATGTGGGGTTGTACATTGAAAAATCCTAGTTCTGTTCTGCACCTGTTGCACTCTTATGTTCTTGGGATTACTGCTGTTTTCTTGTTGTAATGCTCTCTGCCTTAACATTGTGGATTGATTACCTCTATTGTTTCTATACTGGTAACGTATTTCTTGCTTTCTACACAATATCCGCCTTGTGTATTTATAAACTGTAATCTAAATAAAAAGAAAAGACTTGAGGTGCTGTGTTTACCTGTTTTATTGATAAAGATATATTGCATTGTTTTCTTAGGTGTTTATCCAGCTTATTTTCGAAACAGAAAGACGCCCATATTTCAACCCAAATCGGGAGATGGGCGCCTTTCTCCCGTGGGCGCCCAAATCGTTATAATCGAAAGCCGATTCTGGGCGCCTCCAACTGCAGTCTGTCATGGAAATGAACAAAGTTGACGGGGGCGTGTCAGAGGTGTGGTGAAGGCGGGACTGGGGCGTGTTTATCGGCTAAGGAGAGATGGGGGCGCGCCGCCGATAATGGAAAAAAGAAGGGCGCCAGAAGCGAGAATTTGGGTCACTTTTTCTGGACCCTTTTTTTTACGAACAAGTCCCCCAAAAATGCCCCAACTGCCCAGATGAGCACCGGAGGGAATCGGGGATGACCTCCCCTGACTCCCCCAGTGGTCACTAACCCACTCCCACCAAAAGAAAAACTTTAAAAACTTTTTTTGCCAGCCTCAAGTGTCATACCCAGCTCCATCACAGCAGTATGCAGGTCCTTGGAGCAGTTGTTAGTGGGTGCAGTGGACTTCAGGCAGGTGGACCCAGGCCCATCCCCCCCCCACCTGTTACACTTATGCTGGTAAATGGGAGCCCTCCAAACTGCCCCCAAAACCCACTGTACCCACATCTAGGTGCCCCCCTTCAGCCATAAGTGCTATGGTAATGGTGTAGAGTTGTGGGCAGTGGGTTTTGGGGGGGATTTGGGGGGCTCAGCACCCAAGATAAGGGAGCTATGGACTTGGGAGGTATTGTAATTTTTTTTTAATTGTTACAAGTGCTCCCTAGGGTGCCCGGTTGGTGTCCTGGCATGTGAGGGGGACCAGTGCACTACGAATCCTGGCCACTCCCACAACCAAATGCCTTGGATTTGTTCGTTTTTGAGCTGGGCGCCTTCGGTTTCCATTATCGCTGAAAACCGATACTGCCCAGCTCAAATCCGCCCAATTCCGATGCATTTGCCCGGCACCAACCATATTATTGAAACAAAAGATGGACGCCCATCTTTTTCGAAAATACGGTCTGTCCCGCCCCTTCGCGTATCCGTTTTCGGAGATAGGCGCCCATGGAGATGGGCATTCGCATTCGATTATGCCCCTCTATGTAGTTTAGGTGTTGGTATTCTTGAAAAAAACTGGGTTTAAAACTGAGTTTAGAATATGTAAAGTGTCATGCATAATGGATGCCAGCTAGTGCAGCCTGTGTTACTTAGAAATCCATTCTCAGGTGCACACGAAAGTATAATTTATCACTAAGAATGTAACTGGTATGACTGAAATCTGTATGCCTTGTGCCCCTCTCACCCCCCACCCATTCAACATACCTTCAGTTTACAAGATTGTGTGTCTCAGATACGGTGATTATATCAGAAAATAATATTAATACATTTGGATCAGGGCCACCGAGGGGGGGGGGGCAGGGGGGACAAAATTCCCTGGGCCCGAGCCTCCAAGGGGGGCCCGGTGCCAGGGTCAGGCCGCCGACGCTGCAGTTCCCGGTCTCATCTGCCTGCCTCCTCGGCTCCGGGCCTCCTGCATTCAAAGCGGCAGTCGAAGATCGCCTCTCTTCGGGCCTTCCCTACCTGTGTCCCGCCCTCGCGGAAACCGGAATTTACATCAGACGAGGGCGGGACACAGGGAGGGAAGGCCAGAAGAGAGGCGATCTGCGACTACCACCTTGAATACAGGGGGCCCGAAGCCGTAGAAGCAGGCAGGTGAGACCGCGGACTGCAGCGGCAGAGGGAGCAATGGGGGGGCGGTAGCATCAGGGGCTCATGATACTTCAGTTGGGAAAGTGTGGTCATAGTGGAGAAAATGTTTGGGAAATGATTGGTCTTACCTCAGGGTTCATGTTACAGACTTTGGGGCACTTCTACTAAACTTAATTTGTGGTTTACCACATAGTAACTACTAGGGCAGAGCTGCGTTAAGGGGCTTTATGGTAATTTAGAAGTTATCGTGCAGTAAACTGCACATTAAGTGTTTTTCTTGTCAGGGGCACAGGCAGAGACTGGGCATGGAAGGTGTTTGGCAGTTAACGCACTGCACTTACCATGCTCTGACTAATGCAGATTTAATGCAGGACCACATACCACCTCCTCAGTAGGAGTCTCTAGGTGCTTCTGCATTAAACAGGAGTGGGTACCACACATTAATCTGAAAAGAAAATACTGGTACAAGCACAGAGGATTTCTGAAGGAGAGAGAGAGAAGGAAATGTAGAGCTGAACAGTTGAGGTGGACTAAAGAGGCCATATGGTCTTTATCTGCCGTCATGTTGTATGTTTCTGTGACACAAACAGTTATCTGTTTTTTGCCACGATGACCTTTGTTCAGTTAGCTGATTTAGGTTAACATGTTTAGACATATGTCAAAGAAAGTAATGAGTATCCAAACATCAGAAGGAAATACAGAGATATGCTTTCAAAGCTCAGCTCAATAAATAATATAAATCATGAATTAATGCTAGAGATCTTCTAACTGCATGGTGGTGTGATTGCATAAGCTCTTTGACTGGTGCTTTATGAAGCAGTAATGACTTGAAAATAAACCAGCAGCTGTAAGAAGGTACTTTGTGTCTCGCTGAGCAAAGGAAGATGATTTACACTAGAACTCCTGGGTCTGCAGTAATTTAACAACATTAATGCAGTTAGGCACAGCAGTTTATTAAAAGTTGCAGCACAAATGTGCCTTGTTGCCCATTTAAATCTTTCACTTCCTGGGTCCCCACAGATCTGCAGATTTTCTCAAAATTAATTGGGACTCATACTTTGTGTTATGCAAGTGCCAAATATTTAATGTATAGAAAGAAAGAGCAATGAGTTTATATCCAAGAACTCTTTACTAAATTATTGGGCTTGATAAGTCTACAAAGCAAATGTTGCAACAAATTAAAAAGTAGGAAAAATCTGCAGGCACCTAGAGAATGTAAATAATGCACAGTTAAAAGGTAGCAGTATCTTTGAGAGGGTTTCAGAACTAATTCTGTAAATATCAATTGATTGTACTTTATTATTGAAGTCCCCCCAAAACATTGTGCTATTGACCATCTGAGCAGAGCACATATTCTAATTTTATTTCTTTTTTTTTCTTCTGTCTCCTTCAGTCTAGCATCTGTTATTAGAGGCCAAGTTCTAACTGCTGATGGAACGCCACTCATTGGTGTTAATGTTTCCTTTTTACATTATCCAGAATACGGATACACAATCACACGGCAGGATGGAATGTAAGTTTTCAACCAAAGACTTGTAGCATCAAGGTATTAATAAGCTGGGCCACAGGAAACATGGGTTCAGTGGTGACACCCACTGGCCAAACATAGGTTGCATGCAAGCTAGGCTTGAAAGAACCACAATCTGTGGACCTTGTCCAAGGATTATCACTTTGATGTCTGGGCTAGATTTCAGTGGTTTGTGTGTGTGTGTGGGGGGGGGGGGGGGGGGGGGAGGGCATGACAGTGCTACTGAATTTGTAATATCGTTGAATTTGAAGACAAAAAATGAGCAGGAAGAAACCCATGAGACTATATATATATATATATATATTCATAAGGTAACTGTATGATTATTTTGAAAGCATAGTAGAACATATTTGTTTATATTACACTTATCTAGGTGAAGCACTATATATATATATATATATATATATATATATATATATATATATATATATATATATATATATATATATATATATATAAATATAATCAAGTGCATAAAACCAACAATAGAAACAAAAACAAATAAAACCAGTCTTATAAACTTGGGCTGTACTGAATACTTGTATTTGATTCAATTCCACACCGATTAGTTCCCTGAATATATTATTCATATTCAGATGAATAATGATATAAATTCGAATACAAATAATCCAGTGCTCTACTGTGCTAAATCCTACTGAAATAAACACTAATCTCTTATTTCACGTTACTTCTTTTATTATTTATATTATAGCTCAAAGCCCATTATTCGTATTCGGTATTCAGATTCAGCCAAATAATATTTTTAATTATTCGTATTCAGCTGATTAGTAAAATATGCTATTCAGTACAGCTCTAATAGCATCTATCAACTATGTAAGCCTACACATCAACCAGTCAAAGCTGCCTCTGAACCAAAGGCCTATATATATAAAAATACGTTTTCAACTTCCTTTTGAAATTACTTCACACATTAATTCATGCGTAAATACTGCCTTGATTTCTATCACTTTGTCATGAAAAGTAAGGATTTTTTTTTTAGGTAAATGTAGTATAATTTCTGTGGTATCTGTTTAAGGATAGTAGAATGTATATTGGGATGTTTTGAATAATGAATTGCTTTTCCTTAGGTTCGACTTGGTATCAAATGGTGGTGCATCTCTAACTCTGTTGTTTGAAAGGGCACCATTTCTTACACAGTATCATACTGTCTGGATTCCCTGGAATGTCTTTTATGTCATGGACACGTTAGTGATGAAGAAAGAGGAGAATGACATCCCTAGTTGTGATCTAAGTGGGTTTGTGAGACCAAATCCTATCATTGTATCGTCACCTTTGTCTACTTTCTTTAGATCTTCTCCTGAAGATAGCCCTATAATCCCTGAAACCCAGGTAATGTGTTAGAACAGATTTTTTTAATATATAAAATCATACTGCTCATAAAAAAGAATTTAAACTACTTTTGTTTTTAAAAAATCTAACCTAGAAGAACATAGTCACACAAATTGAAATCCAAAAATAGAGAGTAACTGCTTCTATATCTTAGATCTTGTTCAGTATATAGCTTTTTTTAATAGGCAAAGAATGGAGACAGTTCTTTCTGGATAAGACCCTAAGTTGCCCATTTTAAATAGGTCATTGAGATTGGAATTGAGACATCTATGTTGGGATGTGCTCAAGTTTCCCATATTTTAGAAAAGAATGCCTAGTTGGACCCAGGTTAAATACATCTATATTTGCCGGGACACCAGGTGGGAGGAGCAATTTTACAAATCTAAATGTGGTTAAAACCAGCATCTTTGCTCATGACTGTATTACCTTGCATTTATAATTGTAGTAGGTATATTTTGGATTACTTAATGTGGATTTGTACATTTTCCAGCTGGTACAGAATTCAGCAGCAAATTTGATTTTTAATGTTCCTAGATAAGAATGTGTCACTCATATGTTGGTTTCTTCATATCACACTGGATACCAGCTGTAGCAAGAGTAATGTTCAAATTACACCTTCCTCTCCTTTTGACAGTAACTTTAAAAAAGCAGCAGATAGTACAGATTTTGTGGTTGCAATCATATTGTTTATTTGCTATTCCTTCTTTGAGGGTAGCAAAGAAATCATCCAGTAGAAGCTGTGCTTTCTTAATTTATGGCCCACAGGTTTGGAATCTTAAAAAGAATCATTGCACACTGAAAATAATGTTAGATTTTTAAGACAAATTTGAAGTACATAAGTATTGCCACCCTGGGACAGACCAAAGGTCCATCAAGCCCAGCATCTTGTTTCCAACAGTGGCCAATCCAGGTCACAAATACCTGACAAGATCCCGAAAAAGTTCAATACATTTTATGCTGCTTATCCCAGAAATAAGCGGTGGATTTTCCCATGTCAATTTAATAATGGTCTGTGGACCTTTCCTTTAGGAAACTGACCAGAACTTTTTTAAACCCCGCTAAGCTAACTGCTTTTACCACATTTTCTGGCAACGAATTTCAGAGTTTAATTACAAATTGAGTGAAGAAACATTTTCTCTGATTCGTCTTATAAGTACATAAGTAATGCCACACTGGGAAAAGACCAAGGGTCCATCGAGCCCAGCATCCTATCCACAACAGCGGCCAATCCAGGCCAAGGGCACCTGGTAAGCTTCCCAAACGTACAAACATTCTATACATGTTGCTCCTGGAATTGTGGATTTTTCCAAGTCCATTTAGTAGAGGTTTATGGACTTGTCCTTTAGGAAACCGTCTAACCCCTTTTTAAACTCTGCCAAGCTAACCGCCTTCACCACGTTCTTCGGCAATGAATTCCAGAGTTTAAATACGTGATGGGTGAAGAAACATTTTCTCCGATTTGTTTTAAATTTACTACACTGTAGTTTCATCGCATGTCCCCTAGTCCTAGTATTTTTGGAAAGCGTGAACAGACGCTTCACATCCACCTGTTCCACTCCACTCATTATTTTATATACCTCTATCATGTCTCCCCTCAGCCGTCTCTTCTCCAAGCTGAAAAGCCCTAGCCTCCTTAGCCTTTCTACATAGGGAAGTCGTCCCATCCCCACTATCATTTTAATCGCCCTTCGCTGCACCTTTTCCAGTTTCACTATATATTTCTTGAGATGCGGCAACCAGAATTGAACACAATACTCAAGGTGCGGTCGCACCATGGAGTGATATAATGGCAAGATTTTCCATACGTTTCCTAATAATACCCAACATTCTATTCGCTTTCCGAGCCACAGCAGCACACTGAGCAGAAGGTTTCAGTGTATTATCGACGACAACACCCAGATCCCTTTCTTGGTCCGTAACTCCTAACGTGGAACCTTGCATGACGTAGCTATAATTCGGGTTCTTTTTTCCCACATGCATCACCTTGCACTTATTCACATTAAACGTCATCTGCCATCTAGCCGCCCAGTCTCCCAGTCTCATAAGGTCCTTCTGTAATTTTTCACGATCCTGTTGCGAGTTAAAGACTTTGAATAACTTTGTGTCATCAGCAAATTTAATTACCTCGCTAGTTACTCTCATCTCTAAATCATTTAGAAATATATTAAAAAGCAGCGGTCCTAGCACAGACCCCTGAGGAACCCCACTAACTACCCTTCTCCATTGTGAATACTGCCCATTTACTACTTTGTAGCTTCATCGCATGCCCCCAGTCCTAGTATTATTGGAAAGAGTAAACAAACGATTCACATCTACCCGTTCCAATCCAATAATTATTTTATAGACCCCTATTATATCTCCCCTCAGCTGTCTTTTCTCCAAGCTGAAGAATCCTAGACACTTCAACCTTTCCTCATAGGGAAGTCGTCCCATCCCCTTTATCATTTTCATCGCTCTTCTCTGTACCTTTTCTAATTCCACTATATCTTTTTTGAGATGCGGTGACCAAAATTGAACACAATATTTGAGGTGCGGTCGTACCATGAACTGATACAAAGGCATCATAATTTCCTCATATTTGTTTTCCATCCTTTCCTAATAATACCTAACATTCTATTTGCTTTCTTAGTCACCGCGGCACACTGAGCAGAGGGTTTCAATGTATCATCAGTGACAACGGTGAGATCCCTTTCTTGGTCGGTGACTTCTAACTTGGAACCTTTCATTACATAGCTATAGTTCAGGTTCCTCTTTCCCACGTTATTACTTGCTGACTTACAACATAAGTTTGGCTTGCCATACTGGGTCAGACTGAAGGTCTATCTAATCCACTATCCTGCTTCCAACAATGGCCAATCCAGGTCACAAGCACCTGTCAGAATTGTAAAATGTAACAAAATTCCATGCTATCAACTCCAGGGATACATAGGGGCCCTTTTACCAAGCCACGGTAGGTCTACCATGGGCTTGGTGCAGCAACTCGTACTTACTGCAGAAGCCTCGTGGTAGTGCCCACTCCCACATTTCCGGAGCAAAAAAAATTATTTCTAATTTTACCGTGCCAGTGGCTTACCTGGCGGGCAGCATTGTGCACTGCCCGGTTAACTCAGGGTTAGCGTGGGAGTCCATACCACCTTCTAAGTAGGAGGCGGTAAGGGCTCCTTCCCCCGCCCCTCTGGAAATGACCGCCCTGCAAGTGTTACTCGTACTGCACCACAGTGTCTATTTGTTTAAAGTCCTTTTACTGGTGGTGGTAAAAAGAGACTTCGGCTTCTGCACTGACGCCATCGCAGTAGTTCTTTTACCTCTACTTGGTGGAAGGACCCCATGTTGCTTTTCCCTGGGTCTACCCTAATAAGCAGTTTATGGACTTTTCCTCCAGGAACTTGCCCAAACCATTTTAAACTCAGATTAACTAACTGCTTTAACCACATCCTCTGGCAATTTGTTCTAGAGCTTAACTATTCACCGATTGAAAAAAAGATTTTCTCCTGTTTTAATTTCATATAACTTACAGTGGCCCCTAGTCTTTGTACTTTTTGAAAGAGGAAACAGTTGATTAATGTTTATGTATTATACTCCACTCAGGAATTTGTAGACCTCTATCATCCCACCCACCCCCCGCCTTACTTGTCTCTTCTCCAAGCTGAAGAGCCTTAACCTCTTTAGTCTTTTCTCATATGAGAGTGGATCTATCACCTCGATCATTTTGGTTGCCATTCTTTGTACCTTTTCCTGTTCCTCTACATCTTTTTTGAGATATGGTGACCAAAATTGTACATAGTACTCAAAATGTGGGTTCACCATTGAGCAATACAGAGGAAATCTTCTGCTCAAAAATGCAACATATTGTCCACAATGACCCCTAAATCCTTTCCCTCAGTGGTGACTCCTAATGTGGAACCTAGCATCATCTAGCTATAGTTTGGGTTATTCCCAATGTGCATCACTTTGTATTTGTCCACATTTAATTCCATTTGTTATTTGGATGCCCAGTCTTCCAGCCTCCCAAGGTTCTCATGGAATTTCATACAATCCGCATATGATGTAACAACTTTGGAATAGTTTTCATCTCATTTGCAAATTTGATCACCTCACTTATTGTCCCAATTTCCAGATCATTTATAAATATGCTAAAAACACTGGTCCCTGTACAGGTCCTTGTTACATTCTACTGTTTACCTCCCTCCATTGAGAGACTTGACCATTTAACCCTGCTGACTGTTTTATATCTTTAAACCAGTTCCTAGTTCATACCAGAGCGTTGCCTCCTATCTTAGGTGTTTGAAAGTGGTAAGTTTCTTTACTGCATAAAAGGCCCTTGAGACCTATTCTTGTAGTGTCTGATAGTAAGTCCATTTAGAGTAAGCACCCCCACTTCCCCTGGCAATCTGGCCTTCCTTCACCCTCAACCTCCCCCCCCCCCTCCAAAAAAAAAATTATGCAGTCAAATTATTATCTGTGGGTGAATATGAACCATTGCAGGTGATTGGTTAATATTTAGTTTGTCAAGTTGCTCTGCCACATCTTCCAGTTTCATACCTATTTGCATCAATGTCTCTGAATCGTCTCCTTTAAAGACAGTTTCTAGCATGGGTATCTCCCCAGCATCCTCCCTAGTAAAGACAACAGCAAAAGAACTCATTTAATTTTCTACTTTTTCCCTGACCTCTCATCACCCCCTTAATTTGAACATGTCCATCACAGGAAAGGAGGAATCTCTCTCCAGATACATTCTGGACCCCCAAAGATAGGGGAATTCTGACCCTTGTTAAACCTAAGGCCCTTGAACAAATTCCTGCAAAAGGTAGAATTCATGATGGTTACACTGGACTCTGTAATTTGCCTTCTAAACCAGATTATGTTCTCACCTGCATAGAGAGGCATCCTAATCAGTGAAAATATTTCAGGTTTGCAGAAGGAATACAACACCTCCAGTACCATACACTTTCTTTTATACCTAACATTTGCACCACAGTGAGGATGTGCCTTTGTTAACATGCATTTAGTTTGGGTGCCTTAACATTTTTATGGTGTAAAGTCAGTTTAACACTCATTAGCCTATGAATTCGTGTATTTGCACATATTGAAATTCTATTGTACATTAAAAAACAATTTTATTAAACCAAAAATCAGAAAATATTTGGAAAAATTAAAAAAAAAATAGTAATTTTGAGGACTATACCACAGGTATTCACACAATATCTTAGTCATCATGGAATTTCAATGGAAACACTTTTTTCTACCAACAGCAACAAACCTACCTGTTGACTGGGAACTCTTTCTCTCTGTTTCACAATTAAAGTATTGCTGCTTTTGAGAGATGCTCAGCAGGGAAACCTAAAAGCTCAATCTTGTATAGGTTGTCTAGAATGGAAAAGGAACACCCAAGTCAGGATATTCACAATTTACAGTATATTTTAGTAAAGTCTTGCTAAATCTGGATTCCTGCTTGCAGCTCCTTGTAACTCTGGGCAAGTCACTTAACCCTTTGACCCAGGTACAACACTTAGATGTGAACCCACTAGGGACAGAGAAATTACCTGCGTATAATAAATTTAAACCACTTTGATTATAACAGAGAAAGGCAGTATATCAAATCCCATTATCCTTATATCAAATCCCATTATCCTTACCCATTACCCCTTATGTTTTAAATTGAGATTTGTTTTTTTATATATGAGACCTGCAAAACCTTCATGATTACCTTCTGGAGAAAAACACAACTCTATTGTAATGCTGGCTTCCACATCTCTGCAGTAAGCTATTCTAATAATAGCTATCATTCTCGCTAGTTCTTTCTGCAAATTTTCAAATCATATCACTAAAAAAAAAGTGAGAGGTCTGTTTTCAAAGGGTTCACATAAACTAGTGCCATTGAAATTTGATTAGGGCTAGGCACTTGAATTTAGGTTTTTAAAATATGAGGGCCTAGATTTAGGATTCTAAATTTAGGATAGTTTTCAGGTAAAATTAGACTGAAAATTTCCCAAGTTTAGGTTTCTAAAACTCAGATGTATTATTGAGCATTTGTTTTAATTGATCTGAATTTACTAGTGCCCATTAGTGTAGTTTGCATACTTTGGAGAGGCCAGTGAGATCGGGGTCAAAGTGTAAGGAAGTCATAATGGCAGCAGAGCCAATTCAACAATAACATCCACAGGATTTGGAGGGGGGGGGGTACATCACTTGAATAATTACAAAAAAAAAAAAAGCAGCTGGTTATAGCTGTCTGAGGTCCCTTTTCTCCTTTAAAAAAATGTACAAAAAATGATGTGCTTAACCTTTGAAAAGAGAAGGTTAATATTAATAGCGTTGGTATAAAATTTAGATAGACTTTTGTAGATCCTCAGTAACCAGGCATGTCATGAGGCTGTCACTTGGGAGGGAATTTTAGAAGGGCTAGGTATCATTTACCCAAGTACCTTCCTATTTGCTGATGCATATGGCTCTGCTACTTGAAGACAAACTGCCAGATTGATCCCGAGATGAGCCTAAACGATTTACTCCCCCCTCCTTCTGTATTATTTATCCTATCATTATTGTAGTTTATCCCCCTCCTTCCCTTTGTCATGTCCAATCTCCCCCCAGTCTTTTTGTTTTGTTTCTTTTCCTCCCCATCTCTCTCTTCCTTTTAGGCTATGATAGAGCGTTCTAAGTCAACAGATAGATTTGTTGTTGGAAGAAAAAGTGTCATGGAAAATAAGAAATGGAGAAAGGATGCTGCAGGTTGATAGAATGGTCATTAACCTTAGGGAATTCAACCACAAAAGTAAAGGGAGAACAAACAAATCTATTACTGAGAACAATAGCAGCAAATTTTGGTGTAGAGAGGGTTCACATATATTTGAAGAATGTTTTTTTTTCCCATTACCTAATCTTATGAGATGCAACTTATGAGACGTAGTTGGTGTTGATCCCTTAGTTAGCTTCATAAAAAATGAAACATTTTCCTGGAGAACACCTTAATATTTGTGATCCACTGAGCAAAAAGGTACCAAACATGGGGTTACAAATAACATAGATAAAGGCTATAAACGTTTGGAGTGGCAAATTTATTTCTTTTATTTTAGTTTTTTACATTTTTGTTCTATAGGGTCTGTAGAATGGGACAATTCAATTTTTTTCAACAACTTTAATGTTTTTCATGGGGTATGTGATTTTGGGGTTTAATTACTTTGTTTTATTGATAAACATTTCTCATTAAAAAAAAAATTTAGTCCATACTTGAAGCTGAGAATTTGCAGGATTATGCAGTTAATATCCCTATATCTTGTGGTACAAATACAGTAAGTCACATATCCTAATTTTGGTACCTTTTCACAGGGCCGTGCCAAGGGTCTATGTTGCCCCCCTGCAGATGATCAGTTGCCCCCCCCCCCCCCCCGTGAAGGTGATTGCTGCCCGCCCTCTTCTCCCCCCCCCCCCCCAAGATCCCTTTTAAATTTACCTCCGGCGGCTCTATGTCCCGCCTTCTTCTGACATAATTTCCTTGACGTCAGAAGAAGGTGGAACACTGAGCGATGGGAAGACTAGTAGAGACGTTGGGAGCGCCGCCTCCTTCACAGACGCTGCGCCTTTGTTCGCTGCCGGAGGTAAATTTAAAAGGGATCTTGTTGGGGGGAGGGGAGAAGAGGGCGGGCAGTTGGGACATGGGAGAGGGCGAGGTAAGCATGGCGCGGCGGAGCGCCCCCCATAGGACAATGCCCTCCTGCCGTGCTTACCTCGCTTACCGTGTTGGCACGGCCCTGCCTTTTCATTCAGCAGGTCACATTTTGATTTCTTCTCACTAGCTAGATTATTACAAGCCAATGTTTACATTAACAAATACCACCTACAGAATATATTTTATTTTAGGCATTGTACTACCTTTATATGAAAGCATCAGTGTTATGGTGGTGTTACTATCCTGTCTGCTAGCCATTTTCAGTTCCTGTGATATACTTCAAGTAGAGCATTTTGTTAGCTAATGAAAAAGGTTTTTTGATTTGTTGATGACAAGAGAAGTAGTCAGCACACTAAGAGATTTTTATAACACAATCTATAGTACATTATGGCAGCTGTTAAAATATATTTTCATGCTCAACTGAAATGTAACAGGAATGTTATTTTTTTTTTTCATGGTTTAGGTACTTCATGAAGAAACTACAATCCCAGGAACTGATTTAAAATTGTCATATTTGAGTTCCCGAGCAGCAGGATATAAGTCAGTGCTAAAAATCACCATGACACAAGCTATTATTCCATTCAACTTAATGAAAGTTCATCTAATGGTGGCAGTGGTAGGAAGACTTTTCCAAAAATGGTTCCCTGCTTCACCAAGTCTGTCATACACTTTTATATGGGACAAAACTGATGCATATAATCAGAAGGTTTATGGTTTATCTGAAGCTGTAGGTATGTTAAAAGACAGTGAAAATTTTGTATGATTTTATTATTATGAATGTAATAGAAAAATGAATTGGAATTGACAGTTTACTTTTCCCTCAAAAAAAGATTATCAATATCAAATGAAACCCAAGTCATTTAAAAGAAGGCTTAGGGTTAATTCTCTATACCAGTGATTCCCAACTCAGTCTTCAGAGCACACCTAGTCTTCAGATTTTTCAGGATATTCGCAATGAATGTGCATGATAGATTTGCACACACTGCCTGTTTTATATGCAGATCTACCTCATGGATATCCTGAAAGTCCAACTGACTGGATATGCCCCGAGGACTGGGCTGAGAACCACTGCTCTACAGTGTAATCAGATTTTGATGTAGTTTTTGATAATCTTGAGGTTGAGATAAAATGTATGTGAATTCATATTCCTATAGAAATAGGTGCAAAAACAGCATATGCATATTCAGATACAGACCAGGATCAAATGAGAAATCAAAGGGTTCATTCACAGAGTTTTTTATTGCCCTTTGAAAATCAGTAGCATTGTAAATGTAGCAATAGAATAGTGCTGACCCTCTGCTAAAGACTAAACACTGGGCCCTATTTACTAAGCTGCGCTTGAAGCGCATTAGCATTTCTGGCGCATGCGTGCTAACCGTGTAGAAGCCCATAATATTCCTATGGGTGTTTACATGGTTAGCATATGCAAATTTTTAGCACATGCTAAAAACACTAGCACACCTTAGTAAACAGGTCCCACTGTTTTTCATATCCTTCACTAAACTATAGTCTACAAAGTGCTTCTTGTATTGTATACAGTGTTAATATCCCTTATTGAATCAGAATAAGAATTACATAAAGATAATACACATAAGTTTTTGATTTCCTATGAATGCAGCCTTCAGCTGTGACAGAAAGGAGGTGCTGAGCTGCAAGAGCTTTGGGGGAAGCTAAGCTGGAGCTATGGAGTGTTTGGGGGTGGGGGAGGTTTTTCAAAAAGAAGTAGTTTCTTAAGAATGAGGGATGATATGAAGGGTCTGCTGTAGGCTGAGGAAAAGACCTGGCAGCAAATGCAGAGCTAGTGGGGGATGGAGTCACTGCTTGAATGAGCACATGAACGGTAGGACAGCACTAGAAAAGAGAGCTAGAGAGCGCAAAGACTTGTGTATATTTCTGTACCTCTGGTGAGGACAGTCTCATATAAATACAGCTTCCCTTTGAAAAAAATGGGCTAGAATGGAGAAGCTCACTGATACAAATGTACCTGTGCACATACAAAATGAAAGCAAGTTGTCAGCCCAGGGAATTTACCCTGTTAACTATCAAGTTTCTTGGGCAAATTCCTTTGATCAGTGGCTAATACAGCCTCCACTCTGCCTATATCCTTTCTAAAGCATCAAAAAAGCTAAATATTGTATTTTGCTTTTTCCATGTGAAGCTTTTTTCACATGTAAAATTTTGTAAATTTATATTTATTTATTAGGATTTATTTACTGCCTTTTTGAAAGAATTAACTCAAGACAGTGTACACATTGCCCTTAAACCTCACTTTTTCAAGCACTCTATCCTTGGGATCTCTGGTTTTTTACCAGAGGCAATGGAGAATGAAAATGACTTGCCAGCCCAGATTCCCTGGTCCTCAGCCCACTGCTGCAGAACTGCCAAGTTACCAAGCTCCAGGAGGGAGACCTTTTGGCTAATCCTGTTTTTGAACTGACATCTCATACCACCAATTGAAATCAGCACTTCAGGTTCCAGGATAGGATTGCAGAAATCCAGGACTGGCTCAGAATTTCCCTTTTGGAACTGAGTAACGTGGCAGCTCTCCGGCTCTAACCATTAAGCCTCTCCATTCAAAGCATGTGCTTGCATAGGCCCCATGCTTACTGACAATCTTTTGCTGCTATCATAACCACAGCTAGGCTCATTTCCCTACTGCTTCTAGAGAGGTGAATGTAGGGAGAGGATTCACTGGTAGGGGGCCCACAAATATATGTTTGTCTAGGGCCCGAATATAGTGTTAATTTGGCCCTGTTCAGACCCGTCACCCAGGTAACTTTCTCGTGTAAAGTTAGGGCACCCATTTTGCTGTCCTAACTTTATGTGGCTACCTTGCTGGTTAGTGGACTGGAAATCGCCACTAGCTGGCTAAGTTTGTGCTCTGCCTATGCCCTGCCTCCATCCCACCCTTAACCTTGCTAGTTAGGGTATGGCTGTTTAGTGGGGATATTCAGTGGAATTAACTGGTTAAGTGCGACTAAATATCTCCGGATAGCCCCGGGCAAGCCATTTAAATGGCCAGGATGCAATCCTGGCTGTTTAAATGGTTTTGAATATCAGGTCCATTTTTTATGAAGGTAATTCTATAACAGGATGCCTAGGATAAGAGTCAAAGCAGGCACCTATTCCATGCCTATTTTATAAAGAAAAGTAGGCGCCTACTTTTCTTTATAGAATTCTAGCATAACTGGCTACATATAGGCATTACCACATAGCTGGTCTAAATGTCTGCATCCAGATGTTAGCCAGAATATGCATAAATTATAATGATCTATAACTTATATGTATGTTTGTGTGCTCCACTCAAAACCCTGCCTATGCACACCCAGTGACAAAGTATGCCCCTTGAAAACATAGCACATACCTTTCTGCTAGTCAGTATTCTATAAGGTCATTTACATGAATAAGTGGCTGCGTTTACATGTATTCTGCCACCTTAAATGAGGCTACTCCTAATAGAATTACCCTCAACATGAATGCATGCTGTAGGATACTCCCTAGTGTTTTGTTAAAACCAAAGACTTGAAAATAGAACTGGAATATAAGAATATTAAAAGGTTAAAATCATTGTTTTTAGAATTCATGATGAGAAATATTTGATTTCTTCTAGTCTCTGTTGGTTATGAATATGAATCTTGCCTGGATTTAACGCTCTGGGAAAAAAGGACTGCCATTTTGCAAGGCTATGAACTGGATGCATCCAACATGGGTGGCTGGTCACTGGATAAACATCATGTGCTGGATGTTCAAAATGGTAAAAGCTTTTGAATACTGATGATCCAAAGTCTTAACTTTAGTGTCCTTGCAATGTGCATCATTGTAGTTAGGTATCAGTTTTCCCCCATCCTCAAAAGGGGTCATTTTACTAAGCTGCAGTAAGCACTTGCATGTGCTTTTCACAGCTTACAAGAGCTTACTGCGGGAGGTCCTGCAGTAAGTCTGAGATCAATGCATACAAACCACGCGCTAAAATAAATTTCCAACTTTATGGCAGAGGGGGCATGTCAGGAGAGTGGAGAATGTTTGTGTCAACACTGATCAGTTCGCACACCACATGTTAACTAATTAGTGCATGATTAGCACATGAGCCCTTACTGGCTACAAAATAGGGGCACTGTTTACTTGATGCGGTAGCATTTTTAGCGCATGCTAATGCTACATACACCCATAGGGATATATGAGTGTCTCTAGTGTTAGCGCACGCTAAAAATACTAGCACGCTTACAGCGCGGCATAGTAAACAGGGCCCTAGGTGTCGGTAGTGCTCACGTGCTAGTTTGTTTTAATGGCCATTCACTAATGGCAACATTAGCACATGACAGCAAACCAAGGGGGTCTTTTACTGTATAGACTTATTTATTTGGGGGAGGGTCTTTTACTAAAGCTTAGCTCAAGTTATCTGCAGCAGGGCCCATTTTATTCCTATGGGCACTGCTGCAGATAACTTGAGCTAAGCTTTAGTAAAAGACCCCCCCCCCCCCCCCCCAAAAAAAAAAAAAAATAAATGTCTATACAGTAGTTTCCCTGAATATAAAAATATCACTATTGTTATTCAAAAACATGAAGGAAAAGACTTCAGCATTGCTGGTGCCTGAGGTTTGACTTGAACTGCTGACTTCTGTTCACACCATCATTAGTCCAAAACCTTCACCTTCCCTTAATGAATTTTTATGTTATAATCTTTCTTTTATACTTTTCTGATATTTCTTTCATATTTAAAATTTTATACTTTTCTGATTTTTCTTTCATATTTAAAATTTATTCAGTATTTCAAATCATTCACTTGACATTTAACCAGAAAAAAGGTGACTTAGCTTGCTTTGGCAGTGCTCTACATAGTACCTCCATTTCACTTCTCTGCTTCTTCAGGAGCCACCTTATACGGCAGTAAGCTAAGTAGTTACACTCTGGAATAAAATATAAGAACATCTAGATCTAATACAATAATCATTCAGCAATAAAACACATATTTAAATCGCCCTTAGGCAAAACTGCTAGAGTATAGGATTTACCATATTTTATGTCACCGCTATTAATTACTATGAATTACATTTTCAAAATGGCGCCTGTCTTTAACAAAAACATCATCATTAGTCAGCTAATAGGCACTAATTTCCCGATTAATTTTAATTAGACATTAGTTTATATGCTGTCAAATTTTTTGTTTTTAAAGGAATTTAGTAATTTAGTATGATTGAAACAGGTGTTGGCTCAGAAAGAAATAGATCATTAAGATTTTTTTTAAAAAGACTCTCCAATCAATATTGATGACTACAGTATTTAATCTGTGTATCCATTGTTATTCTCATTCTAATAAGTTTCCCCCTATCCCCCCCCCCCCCCCCCCCCGTTACGTGTTTCATTATCTGATCTGTGATGAAACATTGTGGGGGTCTTTTACTAAAGTTTAGCTCAAGTTATATGTAGCAGGGCCCATAGGAATAAAATGGGCCCTGTAACTCTTCAGACTGATGGGAAAATCTCAAACAATGTGCTACAATTGGATCCCCCTGTTTCGCATGCGAGTACAAACTCTATATTCTGCCATTCTTGTTTTAAACTGTCTTATTGTTTTTCCAATATACAACTTTTGGCAGGGACTTAGAATTGCATATACCATATACTCACTATTCCAATCGATGTGATATCTGATTTGATATATGAATACATTTTAAATAAATAAGAAAGAAAAATCAAAAAGTATAAAAGAAAGATTATAACATAAAACTTCATTAAGGGAAAGTGGGGGTTTTTGGACTGATGATGGTATGAACAGAAGCCGTTCAAGTCAAAACTCAGACACTGGCAATGCTGAAGACTTTTCCTACATGTTTTGAATAACAGTAAAACTACTATACAGACTTATTAATTTGGTTGGTTGAATTGTAAGATTTAAGTCTGTGAGCCTTATTAGACTTGATTTGAGTTGAAAATTTAGCGCATGGCCATTAGTTTAAAATAATGGGGAATCGGCCACTTTTTCCTGCAGCTTTGTAAAAGGACCCCTAAGTGAGAAAAAGAGAACGTTTTATCACATTTCAACTTTGTATAACTCTTACCTACTATATCCTTTGTGCTTACTTCTACAAATAAGAAGAAACATTTTCCCCATTTTTAATGATCTGCTTAATTGTGATAAATATGTGAATGTATATATATGTAATCTACTGCATCTGGGAAGAATACTTCCCAACAAATATGCTGTTCAATTCTAGTATGAAAAAGTACTAATGGTAGGCACCACTACAAAGAAATAGCGCCACTTCCCAACACAGCGCTTTTTAATAATGAAAAAAATTTCAGAAAAGTCAGATTCAAGCTCATGCATAATTGCAAAAGTGGAGAAAATAAGTAAGACATGCAACCACCAAAGCTGTTAAAGCACTTTTCATAATAGCTGACACAGAAACAAAGAGTATGATGGCAGATATGGACAATAAGACCCATCTAGTCTGCCAATAGATTTTGCCTTTCAGTGCTAAGAATCTCACTTCATCTTTGCTTTCCTTTTTTTATTTTGGGGGGGGGGGGGAGTTGAAACTGTGGAACCTCTGTTTATCCCCATACTTTCATTAATTCTGTTGTTACCACCCTTTCGGTGTAGAAATATTTTCTTTGTTATTCTTACGTGACCCCACTTATAAGCCTCGTATTTTGACCTCTTGTTCTAGAATGTCATCTCTGCTGAAAAATGTTTCTCATGCAATCTTTGCCTTGATATATTTGATGTCATCTCTCTCTCCTCTCCTCTTCTCGAAGGTGTATGCATACTGTAAGTCTCATTTCATAGTGCATTTACTGCAGACTGGATCATTTTTGTAGCCCTTATTTGGACTGTCTATATCCTTTCAGGGAGTATTGCACTGCTTTTCATGGGCAAGCAGAACTGAGACAGACAGTAAAAGTGTGTAAGGTCAGCCAAAGGTACCAGATTGGAACAGTGCTCTCAGAGATCAGGACTAAATGTAAAGTTCTTACCATACATGGCCCTTCTTGTACACAGCACCCCTTCCTAGTCCCCTTTGTTTGTCTTTTCCACTCTGCCTGACAGATACAAAATCAAATCACTCCTTTCTATGAAGATGTGTTTACATTTGTCTCAGATATTTTTCAACATATTGAAAGAAAGAAAAAAAAAGCTTCTTTTGTTTGCTATTTTATTTATGTTCTGCAGAAAATATCACAGGCAAACTTAACAGCCATTGAAAAAAATGTTTTCTGCACAGAGGTCAGATGATTGGGCACACTACAGTAGAGGCTGCTCTGCAGAGGTTGCCTCTACCTCCATGTAAAGTGACTTCAATAACCTATTGCACTCCTGTCCTTGCCTCCGAGACAGGAGTAGCCTTCTGGAGGTCTCCTGGAGGGTGGACCCTTGAGTAACCTCCCCCCACCCCCCAGGCAGAACCCCAGGCAAGAAAAACTCTGGCTACTAAATAAGTATTAGACTTAATAAATGTTTATTCAAAGAAGCCAATAAGCAATTATTCAGATATTAAAGAAAATAAAAACCCCACTACAGTATAATATGTAGCAAATAAACAAACAGAGTTTTTCTTGGGAGCTGTCAATATGTCCACTTGCTAGTGTAGACACACTGAGGCTCTCCATCCTCAGTTCTGGTTCCTCTTATATATCTTTTTCTTCCTTGCTTTATTATCTTAATTACCCTTCCTACCTAATGAATATGCATCTTTCCAGAACATTCTATTTCCTTTTATGGTGAATCCTGTTCCAGCACTTTCTACCTTCTAATCTATCATTTAATTGCATGAACAGTTTAAGGCCTGTCATATACATAAGCATAAGTTTTTATTAGATAATGGTGACTTATGTCTTAGTTAAGTATAGTCACCATGCTAGTGCCCACGCCGTCTTGCTGAAGCTACAATTTCACCCAAACCCACTTACTTCATCTGTTGATTGTTTACCTGGATACTGCAGGTGTCCTGAGTCATAGGAGTCTCTGGCTCTTGGTTGCTTATCACAAGTTAGCATAGGCCAAATGTCAAACCACAAATTTCTACAGCCTTAGAAGGGTAGTTATTAGAAAAATACATTTCTAGCTGTCTTGCAATTTCAGATCTGTGCCCAGCTCAAGAAATGCAAGATGGTTATACTATAATAAAAACTAGAAATATGGAGGGTTTGCACCTTGCCATGGCCTCTGTGGTATACACTATCTGGAAAGGAACAATGCCAGGAATCATCTAAGCTGGCAACTACTTCATCAGAGTTTTCCAGACTTAAACCACAGTCACCTTTACATTTGCAAAGGCCTGATGTTAAGGGAACTTTGAAGATCCTCTCAAAAAGTGCTGGAAGAGTGTAAGCATCTCACCACAGATCAGGACACTGATTCAAGGCACAAATCTACACAGTTCTCTCCTATGCTTTTGGCACCATCAGTAAGACTCTAGCCTGGAACATCTCCCTCTACCAGATTCTGTTTTCACCTCAAATTCTGGTCATCACTGGGGGTAGTGATGATGGTGTTAACTAGCCATCCCATAAATAGTTCTTGAACTGAATTAAGTAAGAATACACGATACACCAAGGGGCTTATTTTCAATGCACTTAGATGTACATAGTTGCACAGGTTACTCTGGGGCTCGTTTTTGAAAGAGAAAAACGTCCAAAAAGTGTCATAAGCACCATTTAGATGGATTTTTTCTCAAAACGTCCAAATCGATATTTTGAAAACCTGTTTTGCAGATGTCCATCTATGCATTTTGTCTGCAGTGCATCCAAATCACAAGGGAGTGTGTCAGGGGCATTTCAAAGGCAGGGTTAGGGCGTCCCTAACACTTCAATGTTTTACAGCCATAGTGGAATAAAACCAAAACATCTAGGGCAAAAAACGTCAACGTTTTGGTCTAGATCTGTTTTTCTAACAAATAAGACACAAAAGGATGCCCTTGATGACCACTGGAGGGAATCTGGGATGACTCCCCTAACTCCTCCAGTGGTCACTGACCCCCCTCCCACCCCAAAAAATGTAAAGAAAAATAGTACTCACTAGCCTCTGATAGGTGCACTGTAGACAGGTGGACCCCGGCCCATACCTCCTACCTGTTACACTTGTGGTGGAAAACTCATCAGAAACCCACTGTACTCACATTTAGGCACTTCTTTCACCCATAAGGGCAATTGTAGTGGTGTACAGTTGGGGTTTGTGGGTTTTGGAGGGCTCAGCGGACAAGGTAAGGGAGCAGTGGTGAGATGTGTACCTGGGAGCATGTATATGAAGTCCACAGGAATGCCTCCTAGGGTGCTCAATTGCTCTTCTGGGATGTCTGGAGGCCCAGTCTACTAAAAATGCTGGCCTTTCCTATATCTCAATGGTTTGATTTTGTGTGTTTTTAACTTGTGCAGTTTTATTTAAAAATGGTCTAAAAAGTAAAACACACAAAACCTTGTTCTAAACTGTATTTTTGAAAAAAAAAAAGACGTTTTTCACTGTAATGGCTTATAGAATTTTTTTTTTAGGAGCTTATCCAAACGCTTTTTAAATTCTACTGTGCTATCTGCTTTTACCACATTTTCTGGCAGTGAATTCCAGAGTTTAATTATACATTGAGTAAAGAGTGCTCAAATTTGCATGCCCAAATTTGGATGCAATCCTGAGATGCGTATACAACTAAATTGAGTAACAAGCCAGTTAACGTCAATGACTGAGCACTAACAATCACTTATTAATATTGGCACCAATTTGAATTTGCATGCACATCTTGCTATGCGCTGTTCTATAAAACTGTGCACCCAAATCCCATGCGCACAACCCAAAAAGGGGCATGTTCATGAGAGGGACAGGGCAGGTCAGGGGCATTTTGGAAATTTGCACAGAATGTTATAGAATACCACAGATTCGAGCCCAAATTGGGTGCCAAGAATTACACTTGGTTTTAGCAGACATGAGTCCTGATACCCAGATTTGGGCACAGAAATCAGCGCTACACACCATTCTATAAACAGTGCTCAACACAAAGCGCCCTTTATAGAATAGTGCTTTGCAACAATTTTTTCTGGTACACAAATTTGGGTGCCATTTACTTAGTCTGGCCCTAAATTTCATCTGCTAGTTGAATGCAGGACTAGAGGATCACATGTGGCATGGTTGTGGGGTGTTGGTTTTTGAAGGATGTTGTGTGTCTTTTGGTGCTATTCAGCTTTTTTTTCTGTGTGGATACACTGAGAATGGATTTGGGTAGAGGACATGAAGGAAAGTGTGAAGTTGTTTGGGTGAGGTGGATATGTGTACAAGGATGTATGTGGTGCTGACATAGTATGGGGGATATAACTTCTAAGGAGTCCTTTGATGCCATCCCTTGCCAGTTGCTCTATTTTTCTATGTGTGTTCATAATGCTCTGTGCCAAACTTGTAGAAGGATGAAATAAGGAATAGAGGGAATTTTGGAATGGAGTGCTGGTCAGCATTTTAGTAGTCTCCAAAAAATGTGATGGATATTTTATTGAAGCTTCGATTCTCTGAAAATGTAAGCCCAATGCGCCTTGTTTTTGACCTCCTTTGAGATATTTACATTTGCCTTATGCATGCCAAATTTGGTGAATTTCTATTCTTTTTGTTGTTGCAACTGTTTTTTGTTTTGTTTAGTGCTGTTATGGCAGTGGAGAGATAGACAGATGGATATTGATTATTTTTTTATATAAGTTTTTTCTAACATGCCATACTTTGGAAGCATGTAAAGCAGTGGTACTAAGAAAAGTACAGGACTGCTTTCATAACAAATACAGGATTACTGTTATCTTTTACCTTTTTTTTTAAGTGTTCAGTGTTGAATTATAAGTTTAAACCAAAATTAGCACCAATTATCCTGACAAGTCTGTGTCATCTATCTAATATGAAAAAAAATAGTAATAATGCAGCGCTTGCCTCCAAAAGTGTAAGTATGTGTTTGCATAAAAAAATGTGCAACAGCCTTGAATCACAAGCTAAATTGATCCTGGCATTAAATTATGTTCAAGAGTAGATTCTGACAAGTAGTGACTTTTCAAAGTGACATGTGTCTAATTGAATAAATGAAGTGGTTAGTTGTAATGACAAGGTGGATGAGCTGGAGAAATGTATTCCCAGGGGTGTGGAGACACTGACAGGTGTTTATATGGGTACCCTAGAATACTATAATAAATATTCTAATGTTCCTCCTACTGTTCCCTGATAATAGGGTAGAATGGTGGAGGACCAATTTTTCAAAGTAGACAGAATAAATCAGGTGCAGCAAAGCAGTATGCTGACTTGGAGAATTCTTCTGATGAAAATTATAGAACTCAGCCATTTCAGAAAAATATCAGTGCATGATTGTAATGATGTAATCACATGTGGGTAACATAAGAGGATTTTAGATTTCATTAATAAATTCTTAATCAGTATGTTATTGTCATGCACTCTTATATACATGAAATTACTTTAGATTTGCCTAAGCCAGTTTCATCCTGTTTGATTTCATGTTTTAAGGCTGCTTATGTGCTATCAGGACACGGTACATGAATAATATAGCATTTTCAACCTGGAATATTCCTGTTCCAAAAGTTTATGTGGATGCTTTTTTTCAACTGGAAAAATTCAGGAGCCCTTTTATTAAGCCGCATAAGCGTCTATGCATGCCCAACGCCCGGTACCGTGTGGCTTTTGCAGTAATTTCATTTTTGACATGCGTCCAGTACGCGGGTCCGAAAAATAATTTAGGTATTTATCTAACGCTATCTGTAGTAGGGGCGTATTTTGAAAATTTCACTGTATTGCTGAAAGATCATAAGTACATAAGTATTGCCATAATGGGAAAGACCAAAGGTCCATCAAGCCCAGCATCCTGTTTCCAACAGTGGCAAATCCAGGTCACAAATACCTGGCAAGATCCCAAAAAAGTACAAAACATTCTATACTGCTTATCCCAGAAATAGTGGCTTTTCCCCAAGTCCATTTAATAATGGTCTATAGACTTATTTGTGAAGCCGCCCAAACCTTTTTTAAACTCCGCTAAGCTAACTGCCTTTACCACATTCTCTGGTAACAAATTCCAGAGTTTAATTACATGTTGAGTGAAGAAACATTTTCTCTGATTTGTTTTAAATTTACTACATTGTAGCTTCATCGCATGCCCCCTAGTCCTGGTATTTTTGGAAAGCATAAACAGATGCTTCACATCTACCCATTCCACTCCACTCATTATTTTATAGACCTCTATCATATCTCCCCTCAGTCGCCTTTTCTCCAAGCTGAAGAGCCCTAGCTGCTTCAGCCTTTCCTCATAGGGAAGTCGTCCAATCCCCTTTATCATTTTTGTCGCCCTTCTCTGCACCTTTTCTAATTCCACTATATCTTTTTTGAGATACGGTGCCCAAAACTGAACACAATATTTGAGGTGCGGTCGCACCATGGTGCGATACAAAGGGATTATAACATCCTCATTTTTGTTTTCCATTCCTTTCCTAATAATACCTAACATTCTATTTGCTTTCTTAGCTGCAGCAGCACACTGAGCAGAAGGTTTCAATGTATCATCAACTTTCATCAACGATGACACCTAGATCCCTTTCTTGGTCTGTGACTCCTAACGTGGAACCTTGCATGACGTAGCTGTAATTTGAGTTCCTCTTTCCCACATGCATCACTTTGCACTTGCTCACATTAAACGTCAGCTGCCATTTAGACGCCCAGTCTCGTAAGGTCCTCTTGTAATTTTTCACAATCCTCCTGCGATTTCACGACTTTGAATAACTTTGTGTCATCAGCAAATGTAATTACTTCACTAGTTACTCCCATCTCTAGGTCATTTATAAATATGTTAAAAAGCAGCGGTCCCAGCACAGACCCCTGGGGAACCCCACTAACTACCCTTCTCCATTTAAATACTGACCATTTAACCCTACTCTCTGTTTTCTATCTTTTAACCAGTTTTTAATCCACAATAGTACACTACCTCCTATCACATGACTCTCCAATTTCCTCTGGAGTCTTTCATGAGGTACTTTGTCAAACGCCTTCTGAAAATCCATATTATATACAATATCAACTGGCTCACCTTTATCCACATGTTTGTTCACCCCTTCAAAGAAATGTAGTAGATTGGTGAGGAAAGATTTCCCTTCACTAAATCCATGTTGACTTTGTCTCATTAATCAATGCTTTTGAATATGCTCTGTAATTTTGTTCTTAATAATAGTCTCTACCATTTCGCCTGGCACCGATGTCAGGCTCATCGGTCTATAATTTCCCGGATCTCCTATGGAACCTTTTTTAAAAATCGGCATTACATTAGCCACCCTCCAATCTTCCGGTACCATGCTCAATTTTAAGGATAAATTACATATTACTAACAATAGCTCCGCAAGTTCATTTTTCAGTTCTATCAGTACTCTGTGATGAATACCATCCGTCCAGGATATTTACTACTCTTTTTATAGAACTGCCCCATTACATTTGGTTAATCATGCTGACTCTTTTTGATGTTCTGTTGTACCTGTGTTGGCAGTTTTTTAAATAAAAATATATGTTTTTAAAGAAAATAAAATCATGCTCTTATGGAAGCCAGTGAAGTCTTTTAACATATTCAGAAATATGGTCATATTTTTTTAAATGGAAAACCAATCATACCACTATATTTTGTGTTAATTGTAATTTATTATTATTATTTATTGCATTTGTACCCCACATTTTCCCACCTTTTTGCAGGCTCAAAAACAAATTGCCACCCAAACCAATATACAGAGAATTAAAATAGTCCAAATGGGACAGCACCAACATTTGGACTAAGAGGGCAAAATGAAAATCATAAAAATAAGATCTAATCAATCTCAGTTGTCACATACAATAGAAAGCTCTGTTTCATAACTGGTTAACTTGTAACTCAAAGGTGAAAGAGGATTCCAAAGTAACTCCCAAAACTCTTGACTCTCTTTCCATCTTTAAACTTTTTCCATTAGTCAACAGTATTGTTGAAGGAATATCCTCCTGTAAACTAGAGAATCACAAAACCTTAGTTTTGTTTGGATTTAATTGAGCATATTATCACAGAGGAAAATGTAGCCACCAAGATTAGCCTCTGAAATTCAGTACACTCAATCAATAAACTTGGTTAGCTTTAAAGCAGATACTAGCATGTGGTTTACATGGATTAAAGCATGCTGAGATTTAATGGAACATATGAACGTAATAGTAACAGCTGATCATCCATATAGCAGACCTTGACAGTTATCGATCTGTATAATAATGAGAACATTGGCAATGCCTAACCAAATACAAGTATGTTTCAATGACTGGTTTACATGCCTTTGATTAAAATTGCATTTAAGGATAAGCTGGTCTGCCAAAATATATATATATTTTTTTTTCCAAATATTTTATTAATTTTCAAAGAATACAAATAACAGGAAAACAATGATGGAAAAACCTAGGAAGCAAGAAACACAACAGGTGGGAAAGGAAGAAAAAAAAAAAAAAAAAAAAAAGAGAAAGGAAAGAAGAGAAAAAATGAGGGGAAAGCATCCAGGTGTTTAACAAATAAGTCCTTTGTACTGGTTTAAGGTGTGGCCTGAATAGTTTGGAGGTAGTTGTCCAAAATAGACCAAATTTTTTTCTTAGATACTATCATCCGACTTTTCGCAGCCATGGCGAGCTCAAACTTCTGATGCTGCAGGACTGTATTCCACCAGAAATGAATATTCAGCAACTGTGCGTTTTTCCAGTTTTGCAAAATATGCCGTTGAGCAATAGTGAGGAGAATGTCCAATAGTTTTGATTGCGGGGAGGTCAAATCAAAAGTTGTATGAACGGACTTAAAAATTACAATTGAATAAGTCAGGTCATCAGTTATGGGCAAAAGTTTTTGTATAATATTCCAAACAGCCTTCCAGAATTGAAAGATCGGAGGACACTCATATAGCATATGAGAGAAAGTACCCACTTGCAGCAAACAATGCCAACATTTGTCTGATGAGCTCAGGCCAGCAGTAGCAAGTAGCAATATATTTTATTATGTTTGATAACCGTGCATATATATAAACTTGACAATATATCCAGAGTTTGTAGATAGAGAAGGTGAAGCATTCTAGAGTAAAGTGTCTTTACTTTTTTTTTTTTAACTTTAAATTGTTTTTTATTGACAACCACAATTTTCACATGTAAACAGATACAGAATACTTTTTCCCCGCTCCTTCCCCCTTCCCTCCCACCCCCAAACCCCCTCCCTCCCTCTAGTCATGGTTGATTATTCTTAAGTCAATTGAGTCAAATCTCGAAGTTGAGTCCAAAGCTCTGAACTGGTATTATATCCACCTAGTCTTTTGACTATTAAACAAGTGGAAGAGGTTTTCTTCAATGTAATATAAGACATTTGTGTATATGTGCTATACAATGATTACAAATGCTGCTTTTATTTTTGGTGTAGTTTTATATTGCATGGTATTTAAATAATTGGCATTAATGCCATGAGAAAAAAATACCGTAATCTTTACTTCTGCATAGTCATTGCCAGTAACCACTGTACTCTTAGGGGCCCATTTACCAAGTTGCAATAGACACTAATGTGTGCTTACCACAGGTTAAAGGGGCTTATTGTGGGGTCTCAGTGAGCCCTGTGGTAAAATCCAGATGTACGTGTACTACCCACATGCTAAAAATAAATTTTATTTTTTGGCTGAGCAGGCGCATATGTGCTAATCAGTTATGGCAGCCACATTGCCATGTACAAGCTGATTAGCGTGTGAGCCCATACTGCTTGCAAAACGGCCTACAAAATAACCTGTGGCCATTAATGCCAAAAATAGAAAATCAGACTTTTTCCGGCCACGGCTTAAATTGGCTTTAGCACACGGGAAAGACCCAAATAAGGATGCAGTAAGGCCACTTTTTGCCGTGTCTTTGTAAAAGAGCCTCTTAATCTGAAGACATTCCAGATGTCAAGTTACAAAACTGAGTGTTTGCTGACTTTGTTTAGTTAGTTTAAAAGCATGCTGGACTTTTGGACGTGGTTACATACTTGATCATGCTGAATGTTTATAGGTCAGAGGAAGCGACATGGCCAAGAGTAAGACAAAGTTAGAGCTCTACAAGCACTGCTTACTGGGAATGGGCAAAGACAAGGGAATTTCTATTTATTTATTTGTTGCATTTGTATCCCACATTTTCCCACCTATTTGCAGGCTCAATGTGGCTTACATTGTGCCGTAATGGCGATCGCCATTTCCGGAGTGAGAAATACAAAGTGGTATTACATTAAAGTTCATAAGTATGCATTATATATCTAAATTATTGTCCACACACACGGCCACGATCTCCGAACATACGGCACCACCAAAGAACAGAGCCGGTGGAGACAGGCATCCACACACCGCAAACATAGTAACATAGTAGATGACGGCAGAAAAAGACCTGCACGGTCCATCCAGTCTGCCCAACAAGATAACTCATATGTGCTACTTTTTGTGTATACCCTACTTTGATTTGTACCTGTGCTCTTCAGGGCACAGACCATATAAGTCTGCCCAGCATTATCCCTGCCTCCCAACCACCAGCCCTGCCTCCCAACCACCGGCTCTGGCACAGACCGTATAAGTCTGCCCAGCACTATCCCCGCCTCCCAACCACCGGCTCTGGCACAGACCGTATAAGTCTGCCCAGCACTATCCCCACCTCCCAACCACCAGCCCCGCCTCCCGATCTTGACTAAGCTCCTGAGGAGCAAAAGCAAACAACGATGTCCACAGAGCACATCCAAAACCCAATTTCCACCTTCTCACCTCCAAAACTCCAGACAGCAGACGCAGACCAGTAGGACCCAAAGCAGTCCAAAACAAGTAAGGCCAGAATCAACACAACCCACCCCACCCCTGGGTCCAAAAAGCAACACCACGTGCATGCAAGGACTGGGCAAACAAATCAAAACAAAGTTCAAAGCAAATGCCCCCAACATGCAACACCTGGCAGCAACAATGAAAACAGCGATGGAACACCCACACAGCAACCAGCCCGAGCCAACAGACCCACCCTCCATCAAACACAATCAACCCCGCATGATCCCGGCAGCCAACAGCACACCGAACCAGACAATGCCGGCCCACTCAGACAGACTCTAGACCCCTGCACAAAGACATCTCCATTTAGGCACACTGCCGTGCACTGAGCACTAATTCATAAGTAGTGTAAACCCAAATTGGCAAACCTAAATTTAGGCACAGCCATTTACACAGGGCAATTGCAGATGTAAATGGGTACCCTTAAGTACACCATGCAAAGCATGTAACTTGTACGAAAAGATACACGCATAAGTTGGAGACATGCCCACAGCCTGCACATACTCCATCCACATATACACCCCCTTGCATCAACTCGCTATAGCACTTTGGTACTACCTTACAAAATAGCATCCAACGCACCTGAGCTCGAAACTGGTGTGTAACTGTAGGCTCCAAATTATAGCATTGCACTTTATATTCTCTAATAGAACAGGTATTATTTACAAAACACTTAGGGGCCCTTTTACTAAACCGCATTAAGCAACAATATGCACTTAACAGGGGGGGAGGATTACCGTAAAATGCATTAAAAGTGTTTTGCGGAAATGTGCCCGTCAGTGTGCGTTGTTTCTTTTGTTGCTGGGTACGGGGTATGGGCATGAAGGCGTTATCTTGTATATTCACATTAGTACGTGTTACCTGCATAATGGAGACTTAACACAGGAGCACTTTATGTCTCCTAAATAGGAGGCAGTAAGTGATCCCAGGTTAATATTTTTGCAGGTCTTCCGTGGGACCTGAAAGAAGAAAAAAAAAGCCCTATTTTCCACCTTTGTTAGAATTGGGCTTAGTGCACAGGAAAGTCTCTCATTAGAATGCGCTAACCCATTTCTTAATGCTTGTTAGTAAAAGGGTCCCTTAAATTGCTAAACCATACATACTGTGCTTGTTCTCGTCCAGGCACATACTCCACAGTCTCACTGCTGATATAGTCAAGTACATATTCAGCTCAATAAACTCACTTTCTTTTTGTACTTTCACTTCATTTTATTTATTTACTAGATATAGGAGCTCATTTTCAAAAGAGAAAAATGTTGAAAAAGTGGCATAAATCTGCATTTGGACGTTTTTCTCACAAAAACGTCCAAATTGGTATTTTCAAAACCAATTTTTAGATGTTTTTCTATGAAGTCCATCAGAAGTGCGTTCAAATCACACTTTGATTTAGCAACCTCTATGACAGCTTCAGACGTTAGAGCCAGGTCTATTAGAGCAGCATGCAGGTGCCTGGAGTAGTGTAGTGGTCAGTGCAGTGCACCATAGAGTGGGGGAATCTGGTCCCTATCTCCCTCCACCTGTAACATTTGTGGTGGAAACTGTGAGCCCTCCAAAACTCACCGGAAGCCCACTGTACCCACATATAGGTGCCCCCTTCACCCATAAGGGTTATTGTGTAGATCTGTGGGCAGTGGGTTTTGGGGGCTTAGCAGACAAGGGAGCAATGGTGAGAAGTGTACCTGGGAGCATGTTTTTAAAGCCTACTGCAGTGCCCCCTAGGGTGCCCCATTTATCTTCTGGGATATCTGGGAGACCAGTCTACTAAAAATGCTGGCCCCTCCTACATCCAAATGGCTTGATTTTCTATGTTTTTGTTTTGAAAATGGACAAAAAAAAAAAAACAAGATGTCCAAAGCTGAAAACCTTGCTAGAAACAGTATTTTCAAAAACAAAAGATAAATGTTTTTCTTTTTGGAAAATTAACTTCTTTCTTATTCAGATTTGGGATGTTTTTTTGCAAAATGTCTAAAGTTGGACTTAGACATCATATCCAAAATGCCCCTCATAGTGCCCATCACAGCATCTATCACAATTAAAAACATGGAGCAATAGGGCTAAAAATGATTTTACAAACAGGGTGAAAGGGAAATAAATAAACATAGAGAAACATAGGGGTCCTTTAAACTACATTATAAAGTGGCCTCACTGCGCCCTTATGTGGGTCTTTTCCATACACTAAGGCCAATTTTACTGCCACCCATTTTGCAGGCAGTAAGGGCTGATACGGTATCTGTGCGCTAACCTGACAGTGCATGTTAATATAGATGTGCTAACTGCCCCTTACACGACCCCTACAAAATAAAATTCTTAGTGCACAGTAAGCCTGCATAGATTTCAGGATTATCACATGTTGCTGTAGCACATCCCATGGTAATCCATTTTGTGCTGCATTAGGTGCACGTTATTGCCTAACACAGCTTAGTAAAAGGGCCCCCTTGTAACTTATCTCACTCCCCCACCCCTCCAACCGCCATCCCCACTACCTAAACACTCAAAAGCAGTATGTACAGAACAGAATAGGGATCCATGATCTTGAAAACTCACAGCAGTATTAACTAGAGAGGCCACAGTATAGGTAGTGTAGGGTAAGCTCCTGTTTCTGGAGTTGTGCAGTGCTAGCTTATCTGAGCTGACCTGGGATCCCAGAACTATATTGTCTTCATGGTAGCTGTAGCAGCTTCAGGTCAGTGTTTGCTCAGGGACCGGGGTTGTTAGTGACAGTATAAGTGGTAGACCCTCAGACTGCAACTTTTTAGCGGCAGTAAGGGCAGTATCTCAGTGCTATGATGGGTTCCTAACTTCTAAGTGATGGCAGCATTGTGGAAAATTGTCTTCTAAAAACTTTATTCTGAATTATTGAAGTGTCCTCCTATACTTTTTTTCCATGTTTCTTAGCAGAAAAGTATGCTTTTAAATCCTTTTGCCTCAAATACCAACTGAACATAATTGTGACTTGCTATAAAATGTAAATGTTGATTACAATACATCTGTGAAGGCATGCAGAAAAATACAGTACAATCAATATCATTAATGAAATTCCTAGTTAACACACTCTCTCTCCGTGTCAGCTGGAAAGCTGATAAAATAGAATATAATGTATTGAAAACAGGAAAATAAACTTATTACATAGTTACGTCAATACTGTTTTTCCATTATACACTGATTAAAAGCCTAGCTAAATAGCAGTTCTCCTTTAAAATATATATTGATTTTTGAAAGGACAGCATGAAAGGAAAAGGGTTGGGTGCCTAGTACATTACAGGGTATTCAGGCAATCAATATCATGGCACAGATCACCTTCACAGCTTAATGAGGATATAAATAAACCAAGAAAAGGTCCCTTCTAAGACACAGAGAAATTTTTAAGAACCTAACACTGGCTGCCAGCCTGCCTTGCCTCTTTGCACAGTATTAGAACATGCTCTGCACTGTTGTTAGACAACATAATATGACAGCTGATCATATTTGATCACGCTGAAATTCTCTTTCCTTACTGCAGAATGCTATTAAATAGAGTTGTGTACCATTTAGAGGCAAAAATTACATTTGTAAAATGTCATTACCTTTTTAATTAAGCTGTGTACAAGGAAAACTCTCCTTCCTGGTGTTTTTTTTTTTTTACACTTTGTTTTCTGTGAACTGGTTTCTGATAGTGGTCACTTGCTAGATGTTTTTGTGTTCTGTGCCTTTGTCTTTTTGGTCCATTTTCAGGAAAAAAAAATGTTGAAGTAAAAAATGCACAAAATCAAGTCATTGGGATAAAGGAGGAGCCAGCATTCTTAGTAGACTGGCCACACAGAAATCCCAGCAGAGCAGAGGGACATCCTAGGGGACACTGCAGTGACTTCACATAAAAGGTCCCAGGTACACATCACACTATTGCTCCCTTTGTGTTGTGTGGTGAGTTCTCCAAAACTCACCAAAACGTACTCAACTGTACACCACTGCAATAGCCCTTATATCTGCAGGTGTCACCTCTATGTGGGTACAGTAGGTTTTTGGTGGGTTTTGGTAACAGAGTGGATTATGGGCCTGGGTCTCCTTCTCCACAGTACACTGTACTGACTGCTAGGCTACTCCAGGGACCTGCTAGCTGCTCTAATAGGACTGGCTATAACATCTGAGGCTGTCATAGAGGCTGGTATGTACTGTTTCTTTTACATTTTTGGGGGGAGGGGTAGGAGGGGTCAGTGACCACTGGGGAGAAGTAAGGGGAGGTTATTCCTTTATTCCTCCAGTGGTCATCTGGTCACTTAGGGCACTTTTTTATGGCTTAGTTATTATTAACACCAATCTAGACCAAAACAGCTTAGTTTTTTAGTCCTAGACGTTTTTGTTTTGTTCCATTATGGCTGGAAAATTTTCCAGGTCTTAGGGATGCCCAAATTCCACCCTTAACATGCCCCCAACATGCCCTCTTAAGATTTGGACACACTGCAGATGAACTGCATAGAAAATGGGCTTCCAAAGTACCGATTTGGACGTTTAGGCGACAAAAACATCTAAATACTGCTTTATGCCACTTTTTAGACATTTTTCTCTTTTGAAAATAATCCCCACAAGCTGATAATGAAAATATGAACAGCATTCAGCTGCTGGAGGAAAGTCAACTGAGGGGAGGATATTATAGAAATGTATAAAATCATGAATGATGTGGAACTGTTAAATAGGAAGCCATTGTTTTACCTCCCAAACATACTATTTTTTATTTATTGGTATTTATTAACTGCCTTTATGAAGAGATTCACCCAAGATAGTGTACATGAGTTGCACTTTAACATAAAACTTACATATGATAATGCTTTTCTACAAAACAGCTTAAAACAAGAAGGCGACACCATGAAACTAATAACCAACTGATTGAAAACAAGTCATAGAAAATATTTTTTTTCATGCAGAGAATAATTAGGCTGTGGAATCTATTGCAAAAGGACATGACCAAAGTGACTAACATAGCAGGATTCTGAAGAGGTTTGGACAAGTTCCTGGAGGAAAAAAATTCGTAAAAGATATATTAGCTGGAAAGACTGAAAAACCATTGCTCATCCCGGGGAATGAGATGTGAAAAATAGGATCTGCCTGGTGCTTGTATCCTAGACTGGCACTGTTGAAGATAGGATGCTGGACTTGGTGGACTGTGGTAGTCTGAGTCAGCAGAGCTTTTTTTAAATTCAGTTTCAGCATATTAATATTTTTGTACAAACATGCACCATATCTTGTCTAATTGTTCATGCACTATGGTTTCTGTGTTCAAAACGGTTTTACCATAAACAAAGAATGAGAGAAGTTCATAATAATATTTCTGTACAAATATGCACCACCTTGTATCTATTTGTTCATGCATTGTGGCTTCTGTGTTCAAAATGGCTTTACCATGTACAAAGAATGAGGGAAGTTAGTTTGAAGAAAAGAGACCAGTAGCCAGTGTGTTACTTCACTTTGCAAATGCTAAGGGCACTGTTTACTAAGGTGTGCTAGCATTTTTTATGGGCATCTACACGGTTAGCACATGCTAAAATGCTTATGCGCCTCTAGCGGGGCTTAGTAACAGGGCCGTAAAATGGTTTGAAATGCAGTTAGTTGATGGAACAAAAAAAATTACTTATATGAAGAAAAACATGACTTATAGCATGG
The DNA here is from genome assembly GCF_901765095.1 of Microcaecilia unicolor. Classification (NCBI taxonomy): domain Eukaryota; kingdom Metazoa; phylum Chordata; class Amphibia; order Gymnophiona; family Siphonopidae; genus Microcaecilia; species Microcaecilia unicolor. Next base: position 577,614,760 of record NC_044032.1, on the reverse strand, counting down.
AGACTCCCTTTTTTTCTCGTTACAGAAATCTTTTAAAGTTATTTCATGCCTATTTGCAAAATATAATGGCACCAAACAAAGATTTATTATGCAAGACTAAATTAATATAATACAGAGGATAAATAGCGTCCTTATTTTTGAGAAAATATTAAGGAATATTAAGCTTGTGTTTCAGCTACCCTGGACAACATAATTTTCCATATATAATGATATCAAGTCAGAAATGTTTAATAGTAGTAGTAGTATCTTAAACCAGGGGTTCTCATCTCAGTCCTCAACACACATAGGACTAGATAAACTGCACCAAAAAAAATTAGTGCAGTTTATAGAATAACGCTTAATGCTGAGAACTGCAACTATATTTAGGAGTGACCATGTACGTCAATGAAAACCTGATGTAAATCACCATGAGTAAATTAGGTGTGGATCCCCAAATTCTATAACACGCATAAATTGCAGGAATGCCCTGATCTGCCCTGTCAGACTTGAGTTCTTGTACCAAGTAGAGTGCTGCTGAGCCCGGTACTTGGACCAGGTTCTGCTTGGTGGCTGGACAACCCCGGGTTTCACCTGTGCTGACCGCCGTTCCCCAGAGGTTGAGCCCCTAGGTGTGGGCCGGCCTGCAGGACTTACGGGACGGAGCTGGAAGCGGGGTGATGAATGTATCGGTCAGGCAGGCAGCAGGTCAAGAGAGTAATTCAGTTACAAGCAAGTCAGTAGGCAGGTGGTAGGCAAGAGAGTAATCCAGGTACAGGCGAAAGTCAGTAGGCAGGTGGCAGGCAAGAGAGTAATCCAGGTACAGGCAAAAGTCAGTAGGCAGGCCGAAGGGTAATCCAGGTACAGGCAAAGTCAGCAATGAGGGACCAGTAGTTAAGAAGCAGACTACAGAGTTAGAAACACCTACCAAAGTAGAAGCCGAAGCATGGAGTCCAGGGAGAGCTCAACTGATAAAGTGCTGGCGTCGACATCAGCAGGGAGAAGGGGCACAGCCATAGGACAAGAGCAGGGGAAGGAGGAACTGGAAGACAAATAGGAGAGAAGCAAGGGAAGCCAGGCAGAGGAAGAGCAGACCCAGGTGGGTGGAAGCAAAGCAATCAAGGAGCCTAGAAGCCAGGCAGAGAGAGAGAGAGCAGACCCAGGTGCATGGAAGCAAAGCAATCAAGGATCCTGCAGCCAGAGAAGAACTACACACACATGGCTCAGGGCTGTGCCAGTCAAGTGTGCGTGTTGACTGGACCCAGTGCAGCCCGAGGATGCCGCTTGCATTGAGGTAGGGGACATGACATGTCCATGCTCTTCCCATGGCCACGTCCCCTTTTCTTGTCTGTGCACTAGAATCAACATGCACCTCTTTATAGAATAAACCTAATAAGATGTATATGTGAATTCTAATTTCAAATTATATGCATTCACCCACCAAATAATCTATGGTTCATCTCCGTTTTACATGCTGAATTTCATAGAGCTGTCAAAACATAATGCTGAAAAATCCTCCAGAGACTTTTATACTACACTTCCGTAAATGTAATAACATTAAATATAATGCTGGATTTTCATACCAAAGTACAAATAGATTGAATGCTTTAGCTAAGCAACTCCGTCAAAATAAAGACTATCTCATATTTTGTAAACAAATGAAAACACACCTGATGAGTTTGGGCTCTAACAATAGTAAAACTTAACCTTAAATTAAACTTGCAGAAACAATAAACATGTCCGTATCCACATTACACCCTATGTATTACAAGCATTGTTATCTTATCTAGACTTCAACTTACTTGTTTTTGAATTCTGTTGTATTTGCAATCATTTTCAATTTGTTCCATGTAATCAGAATGGTTTGTAAGTTCCAAATTTGTTATAATGTGAGCCACATTGAACTTGAATTCTATTTGAGATAATGTGGGATATAAGTTTCATAAATACATAAATAATTTCAAATTAGTGCAGATGATTGCTTGTTATTAACCAATTATCAGTGCTGATTGGTTGTTAGTTAAGTTGTGCATGCAAATTGGGTGTGTGCCTATATTTATACGTGCAGCTTAAAGCAGCATATATAGAATCTGGGGGCTAGTCAGTCATGTCTTCAGGATACCCACAGTGAATATGTATGAGATAAAATTGCATGCACTGCCTCCATTCTACGTAGATCTATTTCATATGTATTCATTGTAGGTATCCTGAAAACCTGACTTGCAGGGTGTGTCCCGAGGACTGTTTTAAACTGCTGATACTGAAAATGAACAGATTTATCAAAAAATATCAGCTGCATTCATACAGTTGGAATATGTTGTGTTGTTCTATTAATAACTCTCATGCCTTACAAGCTATACTGATTTGGGGCAAATTTGTTTTTTTTCTGTTAGGTATCCTCTACAAAGGCAGTGGGGAGAATCAATTTATATCTCAGCAACCCCCAGTTATTAGTACCATTATGGGCAATGGCCGAAGACGCAGCATCTCATGCCCAAGTTGCAATGGTCAAGCTGACGGCAATAAGCTTCTAGCTCCTTTTGCCTTAGCTTGTGGAATAGATGGCAGTTTGTATGTTGGAGATTTCAACTACATTCGACGGATATACCCATCAGGAAATGTAACTAGTGTTCTTGAACTAAGGTAAGTAAATTGTTTAGCATTCTAAAATACAATGTTGTATAATAAAGTCAAATTATATCTATATATCTATATATATCTATATCTATATATATATATATCTATATATATATATATATTTGGTATGCTGGAATGCATAGCTCTAGCTCAGATCAAAAGAAGCTTGCTCATGATCTCTGCCCAGTGGAATCATGAAGTTGAGGTGCATTGTGAAGGTGATGTACTCACTTCCTAGGTGATATCTCAGGAAATCTCTCATAATAGTTTATGTAAAGGCTTCAAATTTGTAGGAGGGTTTTTTCCCCCCATCTAGTTCAAAAGCATATGAGTGAATTTGTTTCTCAGTGCTTTGTTGGAGAGTGTGATAGCGTGGTTTGCGGTGGCTGCAGGACCTCATACAAATGTGGCACACACAGGTTGCAGGTAGAAAGTGTTCTTAGGGAAACCTGATACAATACCATTCGCTCCATCACAGGGAGCAGTTTTTAAATAGGGATAAAGGACAACAGAAGATTTTGTATCTGTGACCTAAGATTTCTGGGCTATTTTTTTTCCAAAGAGAAACCTCTCGTGGAACAGATATATAAGGTATATTCCCATGAGACACAAACTAGGAAAAACCTTTTAAATGCTTGCCCATTGATGTGTTTTCCTGGTTTATGTTGTTATGTAGCAAAAGCACCATGAGTTAATGCAGTTGCTATGTGAATTCACTTACATATTTATAAATGAAGTGATACCTTTTCTCTGTGCTACAACAAATTTGTATCTAGCTATTGAGAGTGTCTTTCTTTTTCTCTCACCTTTACTCATGAAAGAAGTTTATTGCTCAAAACTGAACAACATATTGCTAAAAAAAAAAAAAATCACCAGCAATTTGTTCGTTTTCATTTTCTCTGATGCAACAGATTTTCAGAGACTGCTTTGATCTTCCAGTCTTGAGAAAAAGAAAAGATACAGGAAATATTTCCATGCCAAAGAATAGGACTTGTGAACCATCTTAGTAATATTACTAAAATATACAGAAATCTGGTATACATGTTTTCCACATTTTTATTTAAAAGTTTTTTTTGAAATATAACAGGTAAATTTATATATCAGTAAGAACACAAAATGTATTCTCAGCATACAATTTTTAATAAAATTATAAAATGAAACAGTGTAACTTAAAATTTAAGGACTTGTTTACTAAGGCACGCTAGCATTTTTAGCACATTCTAAAATTTAGCAAGCACTAATGCTAGAGACACCCATATATTCCTATGGGTGTCTCTAGCATTGACACACACTAAAAATGATAGCACACCTACAGCGCGGCTTAGTAAACAGTGTTAAAATATTTCAGTATCACGTTGGAGTTCTAGCATATTTCATTCAAAGAGAATGAAATGCACTGTAACTCCAAAATCTTTAGATCACTCATTTAAAAAAAAAAAAAAAAGTTTATTCTAGACACGTTTTAATGTAGTAAAATTGGTTATGACAAGTAAAGAACTTGGATCCTCTTTTATTTATTATTAGTGAAATGTGGTGCTATGTAAATTGCTTTCTATTCATTATGTGTCTTTTCAAATAATGATTGTTGTGTTTGCTGCCATTTGCCATTTGTTATTACTACTATGTTGTCTGCTATAATTATGGGCCCTGTTTATTAAGGTGAGCTAGAGTTTATAGCACATGCTAATGCCAGAGACACCCATAGGAATATATGCGTGCCTACAGCATGGCTTAATAAACAAGGCCTTATGTAACTATGCATGCCATTGTGATGTACCTTCTGCGGCTGAAGGTCTTTTTATTATAAACCCTATTGATGTGTATGGGGAAGAGCAGGTTATTCAGATAATAAATTAGAAACAGAAAATGCATGCAGCAATCTTTTAGTATTTTAAATATATGTGCAGCTACATTTAAGACAAATGACCTGTTGCATAGTTTTGCCACGTAGAATGCATATAATTTTTAAAGTTAGAAATGTAGAAAGAATCAATTTATTTTACTGTTAACTCAGATTATTAGTAAGTAGGTTTTATTGAATAAAGTGCTACCTGTTCCAGAATAGCACGTTAGTGGTAAAATAAGTAGCTCATATTGATAATTATGTCCCTATATGAAGATACAGAGAGATGCCTAATGTCACAGAATTAGTTGGCAGAAGAAAGTTTTAAACTCATATTCAAGGATTTCTAACCTGTTGTACAGTATTCAAACCACTAAAACTGCACAACTTTCATGTGCAGGTTGTTCAGCTTGCTGCTGTTTGCACTTTCTAAGCTGTGACATGTACTGAGAAAAGCACACAATCAGGAGTTCCATAATTTTCATGTATTTTGCAGGTAGATCCACTAGTGTGTCTTCACAATTAGTATGTATGTTGTGTTGCAGATTTCACTGCAAATAATGTACAAATTGACTTATGAGGTAATTTTATAACTACATGGAAGCAAAATTAGCACATAAAGTTTTTTTTCCTTATGTAGATACTGGAGAATTATGGAAAAGAAAAATAGTATATACTACTACTTTAAAAATCATCCCAGGGAGTTTATGAACATATATTTATGCCTGCTCTTTGGCACACTGAAAGTTTCCGTGTTAATTTATATGTATCTATTTTAAAGCTAGGCATATAAATGCAAACCCCTCCTCAGCACCACATCTCCCCGGAAACACGTCTGAATAAGTCTTCCCACATATTGAGAGGGCAGGATTATAAAAGGGTATTTCTGCATATGAAACAATGTTTTGCCCATTGTAATTCCTTTTAAAATTGTCCTGAAAACTAAGGGCCCTGTTTACTAAGCCATGCTAGAGGTGTGTTAGCGTTTTTAGCATGCTCTAAGCATTAGCGCGCGCTAACCATGTAGATGCCCATAATATTCCTAGTGCACCTTAGTAAACAGGGCCCTAAATTACAACAAGTACAAATTGCAACAGCAAGAACCATTTTTGCAGCGGATAAATGTCATATCACTCCTCTGTTGTTCCGTCTGCATGGTCTATCAATAGAAGCAAGGCTACAATTTAAGGTATTAGCATTGACCTATCAAGCAATGTCTGGATCTACCCCTGCTTATTTAGGTGTAAATCTTGTTTTTTTAAAATGATTTTATTTCTTGGTCTACTAGGAACCAATTTTTACTAAAGTTTCCTTCATTTTGTTATGTGAAGGCAAAGAGGATTCTCTGATCCACTTTTCCTTTTCAGGCTGCACAGTCTTGGAATTCTCATCCTTCTTTCCTCTTAAGAATTTGTGGTTATCTTTAGTGTAGGAAAGCCCTCAAGACATTTCTTTTTAAGAAGTTGTATTTACCCCCCTGTTTACTAAGATGCGTGTGAATGGACTTGTGTCGGCATTAGCGCATGGCAGCAGCTAGTGCAGCTTAGAAAACAGGGAGGTTAATTTGCTGTAACCGATGAGGGGTTTGTAATTATTGTATATTTTGGTTTAAACAAACTTCCTGATGTTTGTTCAGTTTTGTCTGTTGTTATCTACAGTGAACTTTGTGGTGTTTTGTGGGCTATAAGACTGTGATACTAATAATTTTAAATAGTTTCTAGAAATGCCAAAGCATTTTTAAATCAATTTTTTATAAAGAGGTCACTATTCAAACAGGATGTCTTTTGGCATCTGCTATTCACTAGTATACGCATTGATGGACTCATTTTCAGCAGTGTTGCACATGAGCAGCCCCATTTTGAACAGGTTGTAGAATTAGGAATTGAGATGTACAGGTCAGTGCACTTCGTTTCACCAGTATCTTAAAACAGAATCTGACAACATAAACCCTATTATAAAACACAGGAGATATGGGCATGTACGACTGGTAGCACTATAGAAATGATTTATAGTAATAGTAGTATGTATGTATGAACCAGGTGCATGCAAAATAAATATCCTTTTAGAAAAATATATATGTATATAATATCAAAGGGTTGAAAGCCAACACATAACCAGTTATCTTTGTGACCTTAGAAACATAACTGGGTATTTTCTGATGCTCTCTTACAGGGGGATGATCAGAAGCAAACGCCGGCGCTGGAGCCTGTTAGCGCCATACTAGCGCTGGCGTTTGCTACTGCCCCATGATCAGAGTCCCCGAGCATGTGAAACAATGCGCTCGAGGGCTCTGAATGCAACTAGCATGCAAATGCATACAAAACAAGTCTAAACATATCCCCAATGATCAGCGACCAGCACGCCAAAGATTGGGTTGTTGGCTGTTGCAAACCCTAGACCAGCTCCGAGCTGGCATTAGGGTTTGCAGATCATTGGGGAGGAATGGTGAGCCCTGTCCAGAATGCATTTGCATTCTAGCAGGCCCCCATTCCCCACAACAAAGCAAACCTGGACCCCCCCCCAGCGACAGGGGACTGGATGTCCGGTGAACCTCCGGTCCCCATGACAATCCCCCCCCCCCCCAGGTTCAGGGAGGGCTGGAAATCCAGTGGGTCTCCAGCCCCCCCCCCCCTTACTCCCCTCAACATTTCCCAAACAGTCCCTGGTGGCCCAGTGGGCGACCAACCCCCCCCCCCCCTAGGTTCAGGGAGGACTGGAGATCCGGTGGGTCTCCAGTCCCCTTTTACCCCCCAGCAAAGGGTCCCTGGTGGTCCAGTGATCAATCCACTCTCCTCCCTACCCCCTACCCCCCACCCCTCTACCTTGTGGGTTGGAGGAGAGAGGGAGGTAGCCAGGATACGCAGGGCTGGGCGCCGCCATTTTGCAACATCGAAGGAAGAGGAGGGAGGCAGGCTACCTCCTTCCTCCAACCCACAAGGTAGGGGCGTAGGGAGGGAGGGTCAGATTGATCACTGGACCACCAGGTACCCTTTGCTGGGAGGTTAGGGGGGGCTGAAGATCCACCGGATTTCCAGTCCTCCCTGAACCTGGGGGGGGAATCGTTGGGGGGACTGGAGGTCCAACAGACCTCCAGCCCCCGTTGCTCGGGGCAGGGGTATTTGGGGCCTGGTGGTCCCATGGACCCTCCAGTCCCTGTGTTTGACAGGTTTGGGCTTTTGACAGCCCAGACCTGTCAAACAAGTGTGGGAGGATTGTGCTGAGCGCATGCTCAGGTACAATTCTCCTGCACTTCTACCCCATGATCAGAGATAATCGCATGCTTAAACTTGCATGCAATTATCTCTGATCATAGGTCTAATAACGCCCCGCACAGTTTCAGCGCTATTTTAGAGCGTTGTTTGGAACAGCGCGGGGCTTTTAATCATCTGCTTGTCAGTGAACAGTTTCCTTTGCCAGTTTTGCATTTGGGGGAGGGGGATGAAATCACTGGGAGATTGAGGGACAAACCCCAGCCCCCCAAATCCCTCCAGTGAAATGCTGCTCCCTTGCAGCTGTTTACAAAATCCTAAACTTGCTTGATAGCAAGTGTAATTCATAATGTCGATCTTTTAGAATGTAGACATTTAGTCCCATTCTGAAGTGGGGAATAAATGTCTATGAACTTGCAATGCCCTTGTCTCACCCAAAACACACTCAGACCATGCCCCCCTGCCATTTGCATACACTTGGGTTTAATACATGTATGGCTTTGTAGTATGGGGACTTAGATGTTTATGCAATATAAATGTTTAAGTGCCGTTCTATGCATCTTATCAAATGCGAATAGGCCTTGTAAAATGAAGGCCATAATGTATATTGATGACATCCGTGCCGAATCTATGCATATATGCCTACTTTAGACGTATAGGCATAGAGAGTGGATGCCCATATCTCTGACATATACATTTGATCTGGTTTTGTTTATATGGCTAGAGTGGGTGCATAATCAGCCCACCTCCAGAAAGCCCCTTCCATGCCCATTTTTTTGTGCATATGAAACTAAGCATACACCGGAGTGTGCTCTTAGTTTTATATCTGCGGCTCCACTGAAAATAAAATTTAAGCAGCATTTCGACCTCTATCAAAGTGCAGAATTTCTAAGCGCTGTTTGAATATTGACCTCAGCATTACTATTGTGGAATAATTAGCTTACAAGATTCATTTTAGTTTTATTATGTAAGCATTTAGACTAACAAAACTATCTACTTTCAAAGCAGACAGCAACTAATTTTCTTCTCCACCCAAGTCAAAAGATGTTGCTATTGCTCTACAAATGAAAAATCAAAAACTCATCCATACCACCTGTCAGTTTCCATTTGAATGCTTTCTAATTCTGCTTTTATTGTCTTTTCTTTACATGTTTCCCTTCAAGAAATAAAGATTTTAGACATAGGTAAGCATTTTGCATAAAGGAGATGTCTCATCTTCCTTTTTCACAGCCTCATGCATCCATTGGAATAAGGATTTGTGTAATCACTTTCGGGTTGTGATCATGCATGACTGAGTTAGAGAAGGGGCATATATAACTGTGTATTTAACTAAAATAGCTTTGTCAGTGACTTTGGTAATTTTTAAAGCAGCAGCACTTTGAAATGTGTTTTTGTTTTTAATGTAATTCAGTCAATAGTTACAACAATCAACCACATTAGTATACCTCTTTTTATTTCTCTAGTTTCTGATTAATTATTGAGCTAAAGTAAGTGCTTAAAGATTTGAAAGCTCCTTTTACTTACAATAAGATGGACAGTGGTACTCATGGCTAAGTACTTCATTCTAAAACACAGAAATCTATACACACACCAACTCGATGAATTCCTGTAATAAATTCAAGTGCAGCTATGTGGCTGGTCCAGTGACTTGGGCTGCACATTATATTGCGTAAAACCTGAATTAGATTCACATGCTGATCTTCTGATAGCTGAGAGCAATGTTCTTGTCCTCTCAGGGAGTGATGTCATTGCAGAATGGGGATACCTAGTGCCATTTAGCTGGAATCCAGAGGGAGCCATGGTTATTGGCTCTTAACCAAACACTGTTGCTGTAAAGTTGGTAGGATGATATCAAGAAATACAGAGGGAGAAATAGATTGTCGCAAGTAAAGACATGGCATTGTAGCTGAATAAAGGCTTGCTCAATGAGTTAAAAGTTAAAGGAAACATGATAAAACAGCTAGGATTTAAAAAAAAACTCCAATGGTGGTAGAGTGACTTCTTTAAAATATTTTATAAAGTATCAAAAAAGGGCAACTATACCACCCCATTTTAGACAGAACATAGAAATTGAAATTGAGACATGTCAAATTTGGGGAGTATTTTAGAAAATAGTTTTCTGATATACACTGCTTAGATGGGATAGGATCAACCATTTCCCAAATGTCAACAAGTAAAACATAATTGGAGGCAACTAGGCAATATTGTACCTTTAAGTTGATATTTCAGAACCTAGATATTTGAGTGTTGATGCATCAACATGTGTGTGTGCCATTTTGGAAACCTACATGTCTAAATGTTTCCAGTTAAGTTCAGAGTCTGCAATCATTTAATATAATCAGTTATGGTGGAAAAATCACTTAAAGATTAAGGAGACAACATTCCCTAATCTTGTAGAGTGCTGCCAAAAATGAGTACTTTTACAAAACCTGTATATATCTGGGAGCAGCTGTAAATCCCAACATTAATCACAGTGATCATGGATGTGCATTCCTCTTCTGAACTTGGGAATCCACGTGTATTTTTTCTCAACCTTTCTTCCACTCAAGCCATTTGCATGTATTGCAAATTTTACTATGTAAATCCTGGTTTTTTGAAATTGGGTTTTGAATGTTCATTTGATATGCATATCTTAATGTCCATATATATACATGTAAATTGCAAACATGACTTCTAAAATAAGGGCCATAGTGTCAAAGTTCACACTTTGAACCAGTATACTAAAATGTGTTACTGTGTTCGTAAGTGTTAACATAGATTAAAAGTTTTATTAGAGCACAGAATCTAGTTTATGTTCATTAAAAAAAAAAAAAAACCACAAATTTTTGGAGAGAGTGGGTGGAGTGTGCTTATTTTTGATGCATTGATTTTTTTTTCCTGCTCATTAAGTTCTCTAGCTCAATCATGAATCAGGGTTAAGATACTGAAACATTGACTTTTCATCCACAACTAGAAAACTTTGGGGTCCTTTTACTAAGGGTTGCCAAAAAATGGGCTGTGCTAGTATAGGCGCATGTTTTGGGTGTGCACAGATCCATTTTTCAGCGCGCCTGTAAAAAAGGCCTTTTTTAAAATTTTTGCTAAAAATGGACATGCGGCAAAATAAAAATTGGCACACAGCCATTTTGGGTCTGAGACCTTACCGCCACCCATTGACTTAGCAGTAAGGTCTTACGCGGTAACCGTGCAGTAATCATCTACATGTGTAGAATGACAATTACCGCCTGCTTTCTGCCATGCACAGGAAAATAAAAATTATTTTTTGGTGCACTTAGTGGATGCGTGTAAATAATAAAATTTCCGCCTGGGCCTATCTGGCAGAACATGCTTAATAGCTGTGTGTTTATTGACATAGACTGGTTCCCACTCCACAGAGATTTAAATGATTGGGGAGCCAACCGACACAGTATAATTCTTATATAATAGGAGTTATACCATCTCTATATACAAGCTATAGCAATCTGGCTCAGTGGTGAGGCATGTGTGGAACTGATTTCCAGTAGATTTGATAGACAAGGGCTGAATTCTGTTCTATTTTATTTAGGGATTTATAATCCACCTTTAAACCAATAGGTGCAAGGTACTGCACAAGATAATTCCTAATTGGAAGAAATTTACATGGGGCCCAGGAGAGAAGAAGGAATTATAGAACTTGATAAGCATATGGTCTTCATCTGTTACTATTTTGTTACTATTTTCTTTGTTTCTGTGTAAATATATTTTAGTAAACCTAATTAGAATATTCTTATAGTTTGAATATGGAGCCATTCATTCCAAAACTAGAGTTGTGTCAGCTTAGCAAGCCTCGCTTTTGGGTCCTTTTACTAAGGCATGGCAAAAAGTGACCTGCAGTAGTGTGGGCAGATGTTTTTGGCATGCACTGGGCCAGTTTTTACTGCGTCGGGGAGAAAAAGGGCTTTTTTTTCAATGGGCTAGGAAAAGGGCCTGCGGTAAAATTGAAGCCAGCGCACGCCTACTTACGGTCTGAGCCCATAACGCCACCCATTGATCTAGCAGTAAGAGCTTACATGCTACACACACAGTGACCAGTCAGCGTTCACCAACTGCCAATTAATGTTCGAAGCACCACACATGGTAGGAAATATTTTAAAAAAATAATTTGTCCTGACGCTATGGGCACGTGCCAAATCTGAAATTACCACCGGGAGGACACACTAGCCTGGCAGTAGTCTCATTTTGGCATGTGCTGTAAGCACGTAGAGCCTACAGTGCCTTTACAAAAGGGCCTCTATGTGCTACCACATCCGGGAGGCCTAAACCTACCTTCTCATCAAACATGTATGTTGTGTGATTTCTTTCCTACCCAGATATCCTTAAGAACATAGTAACATAGTAGATGACGGCAGAAAAAGACCTGCACGGTCCATCCAGTCTGCCCAACAAGATAAACTCATATGTGCTAGTTTTTTGTGTATACCTTACCTTGATTTGTACCTGTCTTTTTCAGGGCACAGACCGTATAAGTCCGCCCAGTACTATCCTCGCCTCCCAACCACCAGCCCCGCCTCCCACCACCGGCTCTGGCACAGACCGTATAAGTCTACCTTGCACTATCCCCGCCTCCCAACCACCAGCCCTGGCACAGACCGTATAAGTCTGCCCAGCACTAGCCCCACCTCTCAACCGTCTCTGCCACCCATTCAAGGCTAAGCTCCTGAGGATCCCTTCCTTCTGAACAGGATTCCTTTATGTTTATCCCACGCATGTTTGGATTCCGTTACCGTTTTGCACTCCACCACCTCCCGCGGGTCTTGCTGAGAACTCTGAGTACTTTTCTTACACATATGTAAAGGAAGAGTCTGCAAAACATATAGGCATGTGGTGGTAGAATATTACTCTTGTGCAATATGATAAGATCCTGAGTTTTCTTTTATCCCTAAATATTGAAAAGACTCAGATGCCCACGTCAAGAATCATCCTGCTAGTCTCAAACCTTACCCTGGTTATTCAGAGCTTCAGATTTCTCGAAGTTAATTTGAGCCCTTAGTGTTGGAGTAGCCTAGCAGTTAGAACTAAAGGCTTAAAACCAGGGAATCCTCTTTTTCTCGTTGATGCTCCTTGTGGCTTTGGTCAAGTTATTTCAACCTCCAATAGGTACATGGAGTGCAGCTGGGCATCAGATTTACTTTAGTTGCTAGGACTCTTGACATGTGTCCTTTGGTTTCTTGCAGATTGGGCTAGTTGTTCTCTGAGCTGGCTGTTTTTGAATTAGCCTTTCTAATTTTCTTTAGCTCACTGTCATCGTTTGCTCACCTCATCTGTAGTAGCACTCTGGCCCTATGGCTTCCTGACAGTTTCCATTTTTCCTTAGGAGAAACACACTTCTGAACCATCAGGCATCAGGTATGTCATAGCCCCCTCTATCACCTTTGTTGAGGGTCTTAAGCTTGTATATTATATGTGTCTTTGTTGAAAAATTCATTAAAATCAATTCATCTTCAAGACTGCATGTTCTGTAGTTAAAAGGTAGTTCCACGTTTCTTACTGTGCAGCTTACCACAAACTAGATGGTTACAATTAGCTTCACCAGTTTATTTCCTGTTGCTTGAGATGAAACACTGTTAATCTCTGGCTTGTATTACAATCTACCTGGCCTGTCAGCTCTTTCTGTGAGAAAAGGACAAAATGGATAGTTAACCTCCTGGTAGTTTGGCTGGTCTTTTGGCCCATTCCCCTTTTCTGCTTTGTCCCATAAACCTGAATTAAATTCTTAGCTGCCAGGCATTCCCGTTATATTCTGACCAAAACAAACAAACAAATACATAACTGTGTTAAGCTATTGTTGAAAAATAAATAACCTGAACAAAGTTGACCTAATCGCTTCTAGCGACAATTTCTCAGGCAAAACCAGTTAGGTCCAAGCTGTCAGATTGCAGTAGAGCCTGATCCTGAAACCTTTCTTTATTGTCTACACATTTCACAATGTGTAATTTGAAGATCTTATTAGCTTTGTCCAGGTTTTCGGTCCTGATATGTTCCAGAAAGGAAAATTTCTTGCTTCTATGCCAAGGTAGGAAAAGTACCTGAAAGGAAAGCAATGTCCAGTGAGCATTTTTTTGTAGGTTTGGACAACACACTGTATCTTCAGCTGCCATTGTAGTTTACTATGTAGGGGGAAATGCTGAAGATCCGTTGGGCTCCTGGGGATTCTATCACCAGTCACACTCTCCCAGGTGGCTCAGAACAACTATTCATACTCTCCCTTAGGGATAGAAGGGAGTGATGGCAGCAGTCAAACCTGCAGCTGTACAGCTTCCTTGTTCAATGATGCAGCTTACGTGATCTCTCCCAGAATTGGTGTATGGCTGACTCACCACTTTACTCTGTCTCTAGAGATGGGAAATTCCTACTGAAGAGGGTCAATTATAATACCATGCACCGGCCATGAGATCCAGGACTTGAGCTTCCCCCTTCACCCCTGTAGATTCGTCAGTATCATGAGTCTCACAAGTTGTTCCCATGAATAAGATCTCCAGGAATGAAAATACATAAAAGCATTTATTTATTCACACAAACTAAATAGAGAACATAGTAAAGCACAATGTACAAATAAAAACAAATATTCACATTGTGATAGGGATATTAAGTACTACTGGGCAGGTGATCCAACACATTCCTGGCACCACTAGGCGAGCCTGTTTCAAGCTGCACAGGATATTCTGGGGTCATTCTGCTGACACCAGGTCCAATCCAGGCTAAGCTCCTGTGTAAATCCAGCTCTTCTCCTGTGAATTTTCAATGTCATCATGCCTCTAGAATGGTCCAGCCTTCCCTTTTATGCTAGATTCACTTCTCAAAGCTGTTTATCATAGGTAAGACAGTACCAGGTGCATCTTTTAGTACAAGGCTGTTTCTTCACATTCTGAACTTTTTTTTCACAGTACTTTGTGTTTACTGGCAATGTGCTATACAAGCTAGCTAATAAATTTCTATTGTAAAAAAAGGCCAAACACTTTTTACCACAGATAAGGGTCAGTTCTCATCTGAAGGAGCAGCTTGACTTCAAGGGCTGAGCATTATTGTCTGCTTTGCGCTTAACTACTGTAAAGTAGAATTAAATATAGCAACCAAAATTATGGAGAAGCGTATAAGAACTTTCTAGCATTGTTGCCTTGAAGCCGCTATCTTGCCTGCATCAAAATAAATCTTTCTACTATACAGCGTGAAAATTATTGGTTATTCTTACATTGTAACATAGTAGATGATGGCAGATAAAGACCTGCACAATCCATCCAGTCTGCCTAATAAGATAAGCTCATAGCATGTGTTGCCATATAAAATATATATCCTTGTTCTTAATCTGTCCTTTCCAATTTCAGGGCCAGGCTGTAGAAGTCTGCCTGGCACTGGACTTACTCACCATCAATGTATCTCTACAGTCTATGAAACTTATTGTGGATTTATAAAATGTCAAGGAATGGTTACTGCCAGTTGAATGAAGCATGCATCCCCTTAATATCGGATTTCTGCTTTTAGGTTCAGAGAGAGAGAGTATACCTTTTAACTGTTTTAGATTATTGTGGAAGTTTGCTTTAAAATTCCTTCAGTACTGGAAATTTTTATGTTAATCAGTTCATATAGAAAAATGCCAATAATTCCTTATCTTGTGAGGAAAATGTGTTCAAATATTTATTTGCTGATCCATTATCATTCTTCTGTGAAGGAATAAAACCAGCTTAGGTCAGGATGGTAGAGAACACTATGCTGCATTTACATGTATTTTTCTGAGAGATGACAGTAAAACAATGTTGTTTCTTCTGGATGGATACCTTCATGGAAAGAGCGTGCATTTTAGATCACCAGATTCTCATTTAAGATGAATTAGTCTGTGTTTCAAATGGAATATAGTCTGGGATGATGATAGTAATGAAAGGAGGACTAGTGGTTTCCTATTTTAGTTAAGTGATAATTTTATTCCATGTTTCAGTACATAGGCTCATGTATAGTGTGATACTAGCTGAAAAAAACCCACTAGATAATTTTGTTCTAAATCTTTACTTATTAAGGGGTCCTTTTACAAAGTTGTGGTAAGCGCTAGTATGTGCTTACCGCAGCCTTAAAGGGCTTACCACAGGATGCACTCAGGCATCCTGGGTTAAGTCCCAAAAGTGTGTTTGCTACCCATGTGCTAAAAAATGCTTTCTTTTTGGGTTGAGAGAGCATGACTGGGGGCAGAAAGTGGGCTGTTTTGTGCTAATCAGTTAGCACATGTACATCATTATTCACTTATTACTGCAGGATTACCTTGTGAGCCCTTACTGCCTACAAAATGGGTGGCAGTAAGTACTTATTAATTGTTTTTAATGGCCATGTGCTAATGATGACATTGGTACATGGCCATTAATATTGAAAATAGAAAATCGGCCATTTTACTAAACGGCCTTAGCACACAGCTGTTTTCAAACATGGAAAACACTGGGGTTTCCTGTTCAAAAATATATGAAAATGTCCAAAATGAACAGCCATTTTCCAAGATAAAAGTCCAAATTATGAATTCCAAGAAACCAGGAGCAAGGATGTCTGTCAGAGAAGAGGGGCAGCCTAGTAGTCAGTGCAGTGGACTGTAATTCAGGGTTCCCAGGCTCAAATTCCTCTGCAACTCTGTTATTTTAAATAGTGAGCCCTCCAGAGACATGGAAATACCTACTATACCTGAATGAGCTCCATCTCGATAGCCTGTAGGCTTGCAGGTGTCTTTAACATTTAGGTGCAGTAGATATATCTGTTTCTAGAGGATTCACAATGGAAAGGTAAAAAAGAGTTGAAGTGGAATTTGAACCTGGGTACCCTGGTTTACAGTCTACTGCACTGAGCACTAGGTTACCCTTTAGACCTGCTTGCTGCTGTATTCAGAATGTCCATAATACCTGATGTCAGGGAGCCTAGTTTCCCTTTCTGATGTTACTTTCAGGGGTGAAGGAGGGAACCAAAACCACTGGGGGATTAAGGAAGGGTCATACCTTAATCCCTCCAGTGGTCAGTTAATCAGGTTATCTTTTTGTACCCTGGATGTGATTGAAACAGGTCTAACTTAGGACACCCCTCTTTTTTTTTTTACTTGTAAGTTCCTTTCCTTCGATTATCTCTGTTGGACTTCCTAAATTTGGGCCCTCCCCAGTCCTGCCCTAAACATGCCTCCAACATGCCCCCTTGCTAATTGGATGAACTACAGTGTATGATGTCCAAATTCTGCTTGTCAAAAATTGCGATTGGATATTTTTTGGCCATTTTGAGTCATTTCTGCTTTGAAAATGAGTGCCCATAGGCAGTCAATAACTAAATAATGAAGTTGGGATGCCACAAAATCTGTGATGTCCACGATTGCGGCAGATTTCAGGTTATTGAAAGTTGAATCAATCAGTACACTTGTCAAGTGATGAAATTGGCATTCAGTGGTCACCATGTTATAGAAATGTAATTAACATCACAGCTTGCCACAGAATTTTCAAATGTTCAATATGTACATACTCTTGTAGTACCAGACTGATGTTCTGTAGAGCCTATAATGTTCCTTTCTATTACAAGCAAAAAAGAGGCTGTAACAGACAATGCTTTCCATAAACTTAAGGTGGAAAGCCAGAATCTGAATGAAAATGAGAACATGAAAGTGCAAAAAGAAGTAAGCTTTTTATAGTAGAGAGAGAGAGAGAAAAGAACAAAAGAACCATAAGACAAAAGTTTGCAAACTTTATAGGGAACCTGTTATAAAATTACCATCGCTAAGCTGAAGAAAATTGAAACCTGCCATTATGTCCTGAACTGACGGCTATTTTATTTATTTATTTATTTATTACATTTGTACCCCGCTCTTTCCCGCATACAGCAGGTCCAGAGCAGCTTACATAGTAAAAGAAAGCATCTTACATGGTAAAGAATACAGTAAAAACAAGGAAAGAAAAGCTATCTAGAGTAGAGAGGTGTGGTAGCCATGTTAGTTCACTTTTAAAGGTAAAATTTAACTTACATAGACACCATATGAAAAATGCCAGTACTAATAAAGATGTCACGCCTGTGGGGCAGCACTTTACAAAACCAGAACACTGTACCAGTGACTTCATGGTAAGAATATTAAAAGGGAACTTTAAACAATATAGGAACGTAAGACCTTTGAAGTCAGAATGATTAAATATTTTGATACCCACCAGACAGGACTTAACAAAGATCTGGGTTTTCTAGCCCATTATAAACCATAAAATTGTACTGCTTTGAAAATTGTACCTCTTTGTCACCCTCCTGTCTCCATGCATATCTCACCTGTCCCTCTTCCTGTCTCTCACCTATCCACCCCCATCTTGTTAGACTGTCACTGGAATGCTTTGATGTTTCACTTATATATACTGTCATCTACCAACATTTGCTTATTTCCGATCTGACGAAGAAGGGCAACCTTCGAAAGCTAATCAAGAAATGTATTAAGTTATGTCCAATAAAAAAGGTATCATCTTATTTTCTTTTCCATGTTTTGTTTTATTTCTATTGAAAAGCTATCTGGAAAGCTCAACATTTAAGTCAGATCATCTTGAAAAAATGCACTTGCCAAAACCATTTGGGCAACTGATGGCTGAAGAATGCTAGATACTGAGTATTTTGGAACAGATCTCTATATCTTAAAAAATGGAGGGGGAGGAGAAGGTTGTTTGGAATTGAAGAGTTTGCTAATAGGACATTGTAACACACTGAGCACTATCGGGTTCGAAACAGAAAAGCGTCTAAAAAGCGGCATAAGGCAGTGTTTGGACGTTTTTCTCACAAACACGTCCAAATCAGTATTTTCGAAGCCCATTTCTAGACGTTTTTCTATGAAGTCAGTCAGAAGTAAGTCCAGATCTCAAGGGGGCGTGTTCAGGCGGGGACATAATGGAACAAAACAAAAACATCCGGGACTAAAGCTAAGACATTTTGAGCTAGAACTGTTTTTAGAACGAATAATGCAAAAAAAGGTGCCCTGTGGATGACCACTGGAGGGAATCAGGAATCACTTCCCCTTATTGCCCTAGTGGTCACTAACCCCCTCCCACCCCCAAAACTGTGATGAAAAACATAACTTGCCAGCCTTAGATGTTATACTCAGCTCCATTAGAACAGCATACAGGTCCCTGGAGTAGTCTAGTGTTGGTTGCATTGCACTGCAGACAGGTGGACCCAGGCTCCTACCTCCTCCTACCTGTTACACTTGTTGAGGAAACTGTAAGCCCTCTAAAACTCACCAGAAACCCACTGTACCCACATATAGGTGCCCCCTTCACCTGTAAGGGCTATGGTAGTGCTGTACAGTTGGGAGTAGAGTGTTTTCGGGGCTCAGCACACAAAGTAAGGAAGCAATGGTCAGATGTGTACCTGGGAGCTTTTTATGAAGTCCATTGCAGTGCCCTGTAGGGTGCCCTATTGCTTTCATGGGATGCCAGGGGGATCAGTCTACTAAAAATGCTGGCTCCTCCTACATCCCAGTGGCTTGATTTTGTGCGTTTTATACTTGGACATTTTTGTTTTCGAAAACGGACCAAAAAACAAAACGTCCAAATCACAAAGAGAGGCATAATCAAACAGGGTGCCCCGGGAAGGGGCGGGGAAACCCGTATTATTAAAACAAGATGGGCGTCCATCTTTCATTTCGATAATACTGCCGGGGACGCCCAAATCTCAACATTTAGTTCGACCTTAGAGATGGTCGTCCCCAGTTTTCGGCGATAATAGTAACCGAGGACGCCCATCTCAGAAACGACCAAATCCAAGCCCTTTGGTCGTGGGAGGAGCCAGCATTCGTAGTGCACTGGTCCCCCTGACATGCCAGGACACCACTCGGGCACCCTAGGGGGCACTGCAGTGGACTTCAAAAATTGCTCCCAGGTGCATAGCTCCCTGAGCCCCCCAAACCCCCCCAAAAACTCACTCCCCACAACTGTACACCGCTACCATAGCCCTAAGGAGTGAAGGGGGGGCACCTACATGTGGGTACAGTGGGTTTCTGGTGGGTTTTGAAGGGCTCACATTTACCACCAGAAGTGTAACAGGTAGGGGAGGAACGGGCCTGGGTCCGCCTGCCTGAATTGCACTGCACCCACTAAAACTGCTCTAGGGACCTGCATACTGCTGTCATGGAGCTGGGTATGACATTTTAGGCTAGCCAAAAAGAATTTTTTAGCTTTTTTTTTTTTTAGGGTGGGAGGGGGTTGGTGACCACTGCGGGAGTAAGGGGAGGTCATCCCTGATTCTCTCCAGTGGTCATCTGGTCAGTTCGGGCACCTTTTTGAGGCTTGGTCGCAAGAAAAATTGGACCAAGTAAAGTCGACGAAGTGCTTCTCAGGGACGCCCTTCTTTTTTCCATTATCGGCCGAGGACGCCCATGTGTTAAGCACACCCCAGTCCCGCCTTCGCTATGCTGCCGACATGCCGCCGGGAACTTTTGTCATCCCAGCAACGGAAAGCAGTTGAGGGCACCCAAAATCAGCTTTCGATTATGCCGATTTGGGCGACCCTGAGAGAAGGACGCCCATCTCCCGATTTGTGACGGAGGATGGGCGTCCTTCTCTTTCAAAAATAAGCCTGAAAATGTTGTTCACAACTATATTTTAGAAAACAAAAGATACACGTTTTTCTCTTTCGAAAATTACCTTCTTTCCTATTTGGAGTTTGGATGTTTTTTTGAAAATGTCCAAAGTTGGAACTTAGATGTCATATCGAAAATGCCCCTCTACGTCATAGGGTTTGATTGAACACTAGAGGGTGCTCAGAACAAATAGCAGAGCCATTGTTAAGTGAGCTTGCTCAGAGGGAGCTCCAGAGCACATAGCAGATCTTTGGAGGAAACGAAGCTCCGAGAGACAAGCGTTCTAAGACCTGCAGTAACAGAGCAGCAAGGGGGCTCAGCGCACAGATGGAGACAAATAATCAGTAGACTAGATTATTGTACATTTCTGTTCATGGAAACTAACCACATTTCACTGAAGCATTCTGGCTAAGGCTACGGCAGCGGCTAAGAAAGCAAATAGAATGATAGGTATTATTAGGAAAGGAATGGAAAACAAAAATGAGGACGTTATAATGCCTTTGTATTGCTCCAGTTGTACAACTGCACCTCGAATATTATGTTCAATTCTGCTCGCTGCATCTCAAAAAAAGATATAGTGGAATTAGGAAAGATACAGAGAAGTGCAACGAAAATGAGAAAGTGGATGGGATGACTGCCCTATGAGGAAAAGATAAAGCATCTAGGCCTCTTCAGCTTGAAGAAAAGACAGCTGAGGAGAGATATGATAGAGGTCTATAAAATAATGAGTAGAGTAGAATGGGTAGATGTGAATCGATTGTTTACTCTGCCCAAAAATACTAGGACTAGGGAGCATGCAATGAAGCTACAAAATATTAAATTTAAAATGAATTGGAGAAAATTTTTCTTCACTCAACTTGTAATTAAACTCTGGAATTTGTTGCCAGAGAATGTAGTAAAAGCAGTTAGCTTAGCGGTTTTTTAAAAAGGTTTGTATGGCTTCCTAAAGGAAAAGTTCATAGATCATTATTAAAATGGACTTGGGGAAAATCTACTGCTTATTTCTAGGATAAGCAGCATAAAATCTATTGTACTTTGGGACCTTGCCAGGTACTCGCTCTGTCCCAGTATGGCAATACTTATGAATAACATTGGCTCCCTTTCAATGGCCACATTAGATTTTATATTTATTTATATTCCACCTAAATATTAGGCGGATCACAATAAAACATCTATAAAAAGGTTACACATACTCAACAGTAAAATCCAACACAAATCAAAAAGTTAACTGAAAAGCTGTCCCATACTATATAGCACGACTTAAGTTGTGCTCGGAAATCCAGTCATATTCTGGATTTGCGTGCAACTTAGGGGGTCTTTTACTAAGGTGTGCTAGCATTTTTAGCTTGTACTAAAAATCAGCTGCATTAAAACGCTTAGACACCCATTATATTCCTGTGGGCATTTCAGCATTTAGTGCCAGCTGATTTTTAGCATGATGTGAAAGCGCTAGCGCACCTTAGTAAAAGACCCCTTTAATTAGTTAAGCCAGTAAGTGCTAATTGCCACTTAATCAATTATTGACACTAATTGGCATTAATTAGAATTTACATGCAAAACTGTCTAAGCATATTCTATAATGTGATGCGCATCAATTCTAAGTCACGTGGAGGGGCATTTTCGAAAGAAATATCTAAGTTTGGATTTGGACGTCTTTGTAAAACGTCCAAATCTGGAGGCAGGGAAAAGCTCATTTTCGAAAAAAGATGGACATCCATCTTTTGTTTCGAAAATACCAAGGACATCCTTGGATTTGGACGTCCCTAGATTTGGACATCTGTGATTTTAGGCGATTTTTGAAACCAAAGATGTCCATATCTAAAACGTCCAAATGCAAGCCATTTGGACGTGGGAGGAGCCAGCATTTGTAGTGCACTGGTCCACTTGACATGCCAGGACACCCTAGGGGGCACTGCAGTGTACGTCATAAATTGCTCCCAGGAACATAGCTTCCTTACCTTGTGTGCTGAGCCCCCCCACCCCCCCCCCCAAAACCCACTACCCAAAACTGTACACCACTACCATAGCCCTTATGGGTGAAGGGGGGGGGAACCTATATGTGGGTACAGAGGGTTTGTGATGGGTTTTGGAGGGCTCGCTGTTTACTCAACAAATGTAACAGGTAGGGGGGGTATGGGCCTGGGACCACCTGTCTGCAGTGCACTGCACCCACTAAAACTGCTCCAGGGACCTGCATGCGCTTTCATGGACCTGAGTATGACATCTGAGGCTGGCACGTAATATTTTTAATGATGTTTTTTGAGGGTGGAAGGGGGTTAGTGACCACTGGGGGAGTAACAGGAGGTCATCTCCGATTCCCTCCAGTGGTCATCTGGTCATTTCGGGCACCTTTTTGTGCCTTATTCGTAATAAAAACACGTCCATGTGAAAACATACACGTTTTTGTTTAGGACGTCTCTGCCTTTTTCCATTATGGCTCAAAGACATCCAAGTCTTAGGCACACCCAAGTCCCGTGTTCACCACGCTGCCGATATGCCCCCTTGAGATTTGGACGTCCTTGCGATGGACTTTCGCTAGAGACGTCCAAAATCGGGTTTCAATTATACCGATTTGGACGTCTCTGAGAGATGGACGTCCAAGTACTGATTTATGTCAAAAGATGCATGTCCATCTCTTTTGAAAATGAGCCTGATAGTTGAAAAGGAGGCGTGGCCATGGGTGGGTGATGGGTGTTTCTAAAATCTGTGCACATGATTATAGAATAATAATTTAGGTGCGTAACTGACAATGACTAAATTTAGTCGCACAGGCGAGTGACTGGCATATTCTATAAACCACGTGGAAATGTAGGTTTATTCTATAAAGTATACCTAAAATTATGTGCACTTTATAGAATACACCTAGGCGTATTTCATTTTGGAAATGATTTTTTTTAAGTGTGATGTCATATTTTATGAATGTGTTTACTGTAAGCCACTTTGTTAAAAGTGGGATTTAAATACAAAAAGTAAAATAAAGATATATAGAATCTAGTCCTATACCTGTACACTCCCATTACACTTGAGGGTATGCTAACAGAAACAAATAGGTCTTCAACAGACTCTTAATTTGGGTCACATTCATGACCCAGATTTAAGCAGGCTGATACTAACTGTTTGCACTTTTTATACATGTCAGCCTCTTTAGTTACTTGTTTTGCTGGTTTCTTACCAGCCTTTTCAGATGCTGTATTCTAATCCAGTCATCGTGCCTCCTTCTCAGACCAAATTTAGACTAGACTTCATTCACATCCCTGCTTCGCAGTGGTGGCTCCTATTCTCTATAATTGCTTTCCTCTGGTATTGTACATGGAGAGCTCTTACCAAAAATTCAACATTAGAGTAAAAAAGTGGATATTTGGATTTCTTTCCCCACTCCTCTATTTGGAGCTAGCAAGCAGCTCAGTTATCCCCCTCCCCTCATTTTTATGTTCTGTTTAATTATTAGCATTGTTTGTTTTGTGTTTTGCTATTCATTCATCTTCCCCCACCCCCTTTTGTGTGCTAATCGGTTTATTGGTTATTTTGTGGTTGCACTTTTTTATGTGTTAATAGATCTCTGTGCAGTATCATGCTTGGGGTTTGTACTCCTCCTTGCTGATTCTCTGGATTTTGAATGGGGATATATT